>NW_007360325.1:1237353-1251125 GCF_000271585.1 Trametes versicolor FP-101664 SS1
TCGCAGCCGCGATCGTGCATGCCGCGGAGGAGCATGAGCTCTGGGAGCTGCGGGAGTTCATGGGCCAGTACACGCACGACCACACGGACAGAGACGTACCATGCTGAAGATAACAGGCATCATAGTGAGGCGCTTCATGGAGCGGTGGTGGTAGACATGGGTGACCCAGGTGCGGTCGAGGGGGATGAGACGGCCGGTGTCGACAGTGCGGGTAAAGATGTTCTCAGGGACGAAGACGCCTTTGTTCCAGAGGAGGATCTGGTCGCGGCGTGCGAGCTCGTTGGCGGCGTGCTTGCGCTCGCGGACGCGCTGGAACCAGTCGTAATAGGAGTCGGGGCGGTGGGGGCGCTCGAGCCATTTGTCGATGAGCATGTCGGTAGCGTCGTTGTCGAGCTTCTGGCATTCGAGCTCGCTCATCGCGAGGCTCGGCGGGATGAACTTGGAGTAGTGGAGGCCGGGCATCGTGCAGCACGCGCTGGGCGTCGGGCGAGGTGAACCCAGAGGGCGCGAGTGAAGACGAGAGGCGGGTGTGAAGAGAGACGAGAACGGAGAAAGCGGGAATGATGCTCGCCCGAAAGAGGCGCCCAATAGAATGGCGCACTGTGACGCGAAACGGCCCGCCCTAAACTGTCTCCCTGCACGCTCGCGACGCGTCCAAGTGCGGTCTTGTCTCCCGACGGTCTTGTCCTGGGGTCTCGCACCTCGGCTCCTGTGCTGCCCCGGCTCTCATCTGCAGCGCGTGAGGGTCACTGTCTCTGCAGGATACGGCGTGGCTCGCGGGATGCTCCACCTGTGCTCGACCTCCTCGCTCTCTCAAGCGCCCGCCTCACCGCGTCCGCTGCTCATTCCGCCCGTCCGTCCTCGCTCTCCGCCTCTACCGTCCGTCCTCGCTCTCCGCCTCCAGCCTCCCTCCTCCTCTCCATTCCGCGCCAGCCTCGTCCAGCCCTCCGTCCCCCGCCATTCTATCCACTCTATTCTCTGCAGCCGCGTCTTCTGCGCTTCGTCGCCGGCTTATCTGCGCCGCGAACGCCTACATCGGGACCGTGCGCAGGTGACGTTCACTTCACACCTTCCTCGCCCAAGAACACCCTGCGCCCCCTCCAGACTTTGACGCCCCTTCCCCAGACGGAGGGGAAATATCGATCTCGAATGAAATACGTTGCTTGCGCGAGCACGAAGACGCCGCAAGCGTTCTTCGCACGCTGGCCCCAGGACACCCCCACCGCCTTCCGTCCTTCCTTCCGTCGCCCCGCAGCAGTCGTTTGCTGTGGCATGTACTCCACGTCATAGACAGCACTCTGCGCTTGCACTCGGTGAGATCTTAGCTCGCCCCGATGCGAACTTCGCTTACCACGTCCATATAGGTTTGCGGGAACGCGCCCGACAGAATACGTCGCCGCGCACGCGCATCGCGGTTCCCCGCGCTGGAACGTTGACAGGATCTTCCTAGTGCACTGATCGCGACGTATGTCCACGCACGAAGCCGCCGTACGCGTCCTTCGCCTGCCACGCCGCTCACGAGCCGGCAACAGTCTCGGCGGCGTCCTCCCCTCCTACCGCCAGATGCACTCGTCAGGCGAGCGCGCACTCTCGCATGCATGCCGAGTGACGTGCGATGTCGCCGTATGTGCGTTTCCAGCCGCCCCGGGCGCGAACTGCGCTGACAGTCGCGCATTTTCAGATCCCCCTGACGCAGAAATGCGAATACGCGGACCAATATTGCTCACGACAGCCCCCCCGCCCACGCCATATTGCGCCAGGAGTGCCCTCAACCGTCTGTGGCAACGAGGGCGCCGCACGACGTCGCAGGCGAGGGGCACGTCGCGCCGTTGCAGTGGCCAGACACGGAAACATGACGTCGACGTCGTGCGTCAATGCCGTACCTGATCGCTTCGCGGATGCAACACACAGCGTCCATGAACACCGGAGCATACACCCTGTGAGGTTCGTCGCGATCCGAGAAGAAAATATTTGGCACATTTCGGCTGATTTCATGTGTTTTCAGGTACAAAATGCATTAAATCGCTCGTCCCGTGCCCGTCCCGCGCCGTACGGACGTGTATTTTGGCCAGAACATGCCCACAGATGCTGACAGTCGTTCGCCGCTGCTTCTGAGCGCGTGCGAACGGTTTGAATTTCGTCCATTTGGCGGGCGATCGATGGCGACCACGCCTACGTGCACGTCATCTCGCGTACCGCGCCACCCCCGCCGCCCAGCTTCTTACGTCGCGCAACGTACACCCACAGCATACATCTGGTGCGTTATCAGCTGTGCCGCTCACGATTCACGCTGACCACGGCGCATTTTCAGGCGCCCTCAGCACCCACCCCAAGGCCTGCCGCGCCGAATTCGGCGTACGAGCGCGGCGCAAACGTCGCGCATACGAACACCCAAGAGTACCCCGAGGGCGCACGGCATCTTAGAGGGCGCGGGCACGACGTAGGCGCCGCCCCCGCGTCGGGGCTCCCGCCGCCATGCCGTCACCTTAGCGGGCGCGCGACGCACCCCAGGCGTCTCAAAACACAACCACAGGCTCGGTGCATCATGGGGCACACGCCCTCCGCCTCTCGACGCGATCCGGGAAAGAAAGTTCGCGGCGCACTTTCGCGGCGCGGGGACACGGATACGGCCGTCGCGCGACGAGGACGCCGCCGGGCGCCGGGCAGCTTGGCACGGGCACTCGAGAGGCCCCGCCCCGCGTTCCGCGCGATTTTGAGCCGCGCACGACGGCTGTGCGTTCCGCGGCGGGCGGAACTCTGGCGAAATGGACGCCAAAATGCGTCGAAAATGCCGCGATCGGCGCGCACATGGACCGAATTGGGTGCAGAGGCGCATCCGACGGGCGGGGCGGGTGCGTTCGGCGTGCATGGCGATCACAGTGTCGCGGGGAACGCGCGCAGGAGGCTTGCACGCCGTTCGCGGAAGGCGCACAGACTCGGTGCACGGCGACTCCGCCGCCGGCGCGAACGGCGCGCGGACGCGCGGACGCACTTCTCGATGCGGCGCCATCGCCATTGCCGACGCATGGCACGTCGTGGACGTTAGACCGACGTCCCCATACGACCAGGTCGCGTGTGCGCGGCGGACGGCAGAGGCCCGCCGGCGCGCGCTGTAGCTAGTGACACCTGTACTTACCTCGTGGCCCGCCCCGCAATGCAACTTTCATGCACCTCGCTGCGTGCACGCGTACCCCGCCTCGACGCCCGTGCCTCGCAGGACACAGCGCCCGCGACGCCGTCTGCTACGGTATCTACGGCTACGGCTACATCTCCCGCCCTCCCCACGCCCGCTTGTTCCGAGTCGCTGTACCCCGTACGCGAACTCCGCCGCCGGATCGTGTCCGAGTCGTGCCTGGATCGAATAGCCTACAAGGTGAGCTCATCATGTCTATACACACCAGAGGAGCCCGCTTACCTCTTTTCGTAGATGTCTCGTCTGTTGATCGAGATGTGCCGTGCACGCGCACGCGGTCCATGACGTCTGGCTCGTCCGGAACAGAGGGGCTAAACGTGTTAATGCGAGATTGAAGGGCGTGGGAGGTACGTACTTTCCGCGCCGCATTGGGCGTGTACTAAATTGGGTTTTGCCGCAGTCAGTGAACGAGGCGGGATACTACAAAACGCTAGAGACGACTGACCTCCTGAACCGCATAGGAACGAGCGCGAGCGCGAGCGCAATCCCGCGTCAGGTGCGTCGCGGGCCCGCGCGTACACTAACGGCTGTAGACGCGTCTGCTAGCGGCGTCGGCGCGAATGGGAGAGGCCGGATGTGTCAGTGGTAGGAACCATCACGGACAGTTTGGCAGGTACGTACCGTTCCTGGCGTTCGCATTACAGCTTGTTCGCGCTGACTTGAGCCGTCTTGCAGCTAGCAAACGGCGTGAGAGGCTGCGATGGACAACCGACTTGTCGCCTGCCGTCCCACAATGCGGCTCTCTCGTGCGCACTGCTCTTCTCCTCGGCGCACACACGCCCATCGTGTCGACGTCTTGCGCGCAGACGGGCGCGACACCCCGCTCCTACCGTCTACTACAGTGCTACGGCTACGGCTACTTCCCTCCCACCCCTGCTCGCTTGTCTCCCGCGTCCTACACGCTTACGCCGCGTCGGGGCCGTGCCGCGCCCGGATCTAGCGGCCAAGTGAGCTCGTATGTCCTGCGCGGACCAGAAGATACGGCTCACCTCGTTGCGGGCGACATCTGGCGCATCGGCAGAGGTGCATCGTGCACGCGCACGCGATCCCCGACGTTCGGAGCGTCCTGCACGGAACAGAGGCGTTCGCATCAGCGGCCGGCGCATTCCTGGAAGCGTGTAAGCAGTACGTACATCCCGTATCGTGGCGGTGTCGTGCTAAACTGAGCTGTATTGCAGGCGGTGAAAGGAGCGGGAGACTGCGGAAGGCGGAAGGCGGACCTGGGAGAGGCCCCCGGAACTGCGTCAGAACGAGGACGAGCACGTCTTCAAGTGCGTCGTCGCGATTTCCCTCGCCCGGCGCGCGGTCCAAGGCACGGCAAAGCGGTCTCACTCACCTCGCTGTGTCCGTTATCGCAAGCTCGCGCACATGCGCACGCATACGGACGTGGGCGCGTGTGTGTGCGTATCTGGACGCGCGGAAAGGAGAGGGCGGACGTGTGAGCGGCAGGCTCTGTTCTAGACCGTGCAGGACGTGCGTACCGTTCATCTTGCAGGGTGTTCGCGCTGACTCAGGCCGTCTTCCAGCTGATGAACGAGGTGAGAGGGTGCGGGAGGGCAAACACCTGAATAAGAACGACTGACCTGCGGCCTCAGTGCGTGTGCGGCGATGCGTCGAGACAGCCGAGGGGGCGGAGGGTGTTGGCGACCATGTACGCGAGGGTGCTGGGCGAATCGAGCATCGGGTGGAGACAACGGCGAGGGAAGATGAAGGCAAGGTGTCCGCCCCATCCCCGCGCGCACGGGTACAAATACGAATTGCAGAGGCCGTTCGCCGCGTGTCGCACGGACCTCGGCCGACTCGTGGGGCTTGGCTACGAATATGCGAAGACTGGGTCCGCGCCGCGGCCTCGGACCGCACTGTTCCCTCACCCGCCCGCTTCCTCTCCCTTCGCTTTGTCGAGCGGGCTTCGTCGCCGTAGTGTGTCTCTCCCGCAGGTAATGGTCTCTAGTGCAGCGATTTTGTAAGTGTATCCACCGCCACGAGCACGCCGTTCTGAAGATGCTATGGGCATGCAGACTTCTCCGCCTCCTCTGGCACTGTCTGCTCGTACTCTTCCGGACACCAATCCCGGCCGCATCCCCGGTGCATTCTCGAGACTCGACGGAACAGAGATAGCCGCAAAATTACGGCGAGCAGAAGCACGGCCCTCGGGGCGAACTTCCGTGTGCCCTGTCGGTAGTAAGTCCGAAACACTGCGGCTGTGTGTGCCGCACAGTACCCGCCAATTCCTGTACTAAACAGCCAAGCTCCGGATGGATAGCGCACACGGAGCGCTGTCATTTGGCGGTATCAACCCTGAGCGCTGAGCTGCGACATCATCGGCTCTGCATGCTATTGTGTCCTGCCGCCTCGTGCACACTGTACCAGGCACTAGGCAAGAGGATTGAAGCAGCCTTCGAACACATGCGTGCATAACTGTGGGGTCTTTGGATGAATGAATAGACCTGTGTGCTGCTCGCTGGGTCTGCTATCCACAATGAGAGGACATGTGCAGGTGCATAGCACCATCATCAGGAAAAACCCCCCGGGCAAATGAGCACAAACGAGCGCAAATGAGAGCTTAAAGACCATGTATTAGCCACTTTAGCTGCAGAGTGCTAATTAGATAGGTCCCCACATAATAAAGATTTTACTAGCACTAATTTGCACTCAAAATGCGCTATTGAGCACGCTGTAAGCTTCATATATCCCACTACTAACAGCACACAATAATGAGGGTGTGAAGTAGATCTATTGACCACATCGTGATATAGCGTACAAAGTATACAAATATCATATATACATGCACTATAACATCATGTCTAGACCACAACGTAGACACAGACTGACGACAAATACCAAAGCTTGGCATGACAGACCAAGGGACAGCGAAGTCGAGGTGCTCGCACAGGGACAGACACAAGCAACAGCGAGTGAAAGGAGAAGTTGAGAGTGCTACAGCGAGACAGAGATGTGAAGACAGAGATGGAGCAACGAGGACGAGAATGTATGCAGCCAGGATTGAGCAGACAGGACGTACTAGTGAGCCGGGATAAGGACAGATAATGACGCCGAACAGAACGAGTAGATTGGGGCCGGTCGAAGTGCACAAGCAGGACACTAGGTGGTAAGAGATGACACGGGAGCAGCGAGTGCGATGGCGGGTTCACACAGACATTGAGACCAGAGGTAAACCACAGCAGACATGAGCTGTATATAGCACAAGTTGTCAGCCAACGGGCTCATAGTGGAGGAGAGAAGTGGGTCTCACCGACAGCACCGCTCTCTTGATCTTCTCGGAGGTCCGCAGTATACGATGACGGCTCACACAGCACGACCGTATTAGCACGCAGCTGAGAGGGCGAGAAGCGACGGCGGGTGTGCGTTAATGAGTGCGAGGTAGAGGGGACCAAGTCGGCCACTAGAGTAGGGGACTTAGCTGATTTCCCCCGAGTGTGAGAACGCGAGCCCATGCTGGGGACCTGTAGACGAGGAGGCACGGACAGCGGGCGAAGCTTGAGCACGCCAAGGAGAGGCTTGATACCTCGGACAGCTTGTAACCCAGGACAAGAGCCGCAAGAGGAACATACAAGCGAAGGAAATGTCGTGTTGGTGTCTGGAAGCAGTAGGGCAGTGGAAGAGCAGCTCGAGAACACCATAGCAGGGTGGGCTTGGTGGTGGACTTGGAGGGAGGAGGGAGAAACATGCGGTGACGTGGCTCCCCAAGGTGCATCACCAACAGCGTCAAATAGTTAAGCGCCCCGGATACTAGCTATTACCGACATCCGGACATCCGGATCGCCCGGGATTTAGTCGGTCTTCTGAAGCGCGCATTCGACGCGCATTCCTCGAGATCGCTCTCGGACAACGATTGGTGCAAAAGTGCTCTCTCTCACCTGGGCTTCCGTCTTTGCCATATGTCTGCACCGTAATCTTTAAGCTGTCAGTACTTGTGTCACCAGTAGGAATCATTAGCTCGTTAATACAGAATTACTCGAAAATTATCACTAATGTGCCAGGCTTCCGGCTGATTATTCCAAATAAGCATCTTGAGTGCTAATCTGCCAGGGGGGTTTTTCCTGATGATTGTCTGGACTCGGACACTGATGCACAACATTAGCATGATCTTTGCCTTGCTAAACGACGCTTCTACTGCCATCTGGTGGGTGCACTTGTCGCACCGCAAGCTTCTAAGCAGCCGGCTCATCGAAAGGTCTCGACTCTCAAACTCTAATCAAGCTCTTGGAATCGGGCCAAGTTGCACTGCAGCATCCCGCGGTGCTCCGTCTCTTCGTCTGCTGCCACCGCTTGACTTTGGCGACTGATCAGACTGCTTATTTTTATTAAATGCGTGTGAGAGCGGGGCAGATGTTGAGGACACTGTCAGCCCGTCAATCTGGCCCATGTAGCTCGCAGTACAGGACCGTTAGAGTGCTTGATGCACAAGCAGTACACGCTGAGGGTTCGAGACACTCACCATAATATATATCTTGTTCCATGTACACATCTCCGGCGGAAATATCTGGTGCCGTTGCAAAGGAGACACTTGATGCGGCAGGCGAGATTGAATCGTTCATTGACCCTGTCAAATGCGAGTAAATCAGGGTCAGGCGAGTCTGCGAAGTGCGCGTACCACTTCCGAGGCTAGTGGCCGTGTGCGCGGCCTGCGGGGCGACAACCTCAGCTGAGATCGACGCAAGCGCGCCTAGAACTCGTCTACTCCTTGCTGTGCACTCAAGTATCTCCTGTGCGCGCCCGGATGCACGTCTTCTCCCTCTTGCACCTCGCCCTTCTACTACCCTTGCCGCGATATGCACCCGGAGCGCAAGCGCGACCCATTTGTGCCCCACGTGCAGGCACATGGCAGACGACCTGTATCGGCATGGGACAACGTCAAGGACGACATGCGTGCGTGTCTGGACAATGGCATCGGTGAGTAATGGTGTCCAACGCTCGAAGGTTTGTGTACTTACACTGTCACCAGACCGTCTCTCGCACGGGGCACAGACGCGGATGCGGTATGCTCCAGCCTACTATGCCTCCGACATCGTCATCAAGGGCGGCCACAAGATCGTCGGATGGCCGGCGGACGTACCATTCACAGATCTCAGCAACGTCCGCGGCGGTGCCGTGATGCTCTATGAGCTCCGTCGGCGGTGGTGCCTGCCCGATGGACACCCCGAGAAGCTGCACTTCGAGCCAGCGTCGCGCGAGGACCAGGCGAACGCCGCACGCGATCCCGAGAGCGTCCATCCCACACCCCAGCACTTGCCGGAGCTCAAGGCGCAGGCGGCCAGTCGCAGGAGAGGCGCTACTACGGTCCACGTCGACACCTACCGCCCCGACAACATGGAGTACACCGGCCGCCAGGCGACGTCGACGGTGCCCGAGCCCAAGGAGCGTCGGCAACAGCGATTGGATACGAAGAAGCGGCGGGCACGAGCATCAGACTCATCGACGCGAGTGCGGAAGCGGCGGCGGCGGGAGGGCATCAAGAGCAGGGGGTACGTGCTGCCAGGGACGAGTGGGGCAAGCAGTAGCGGCGCCGGGCGAGCATCAGAGGAGCAGCCGGTGGACGACTACGACCTGGACGACCCAATCACCGAGTTCGATTAGACGACTCCCGACGGTGAGCTCTCTAGCGCGATCGGGCCTGCATCGGACAGCGAGAGGAAGAGGGCTTAGTTTGGGTGCAGCGTGTGCGGCATGGCAGGGTCCGGGAGGTTGACAGATTCGTGCTAGATTAGTCTATCCACTAGTAATGTCTGGTATCTACTAATCGACGAGCGAGCGGAGAGGAAGCCAGGGAGGCGGCGAGGCGGGCGCAGTAGTTGCGGAGGAGAGAGAAGGTCCGCCGCGCCGAACCTTTACGCGCGGGCGCTACAAACAACGCTGCCTGCCAAATTGGGCATGTTTACTCGGATTCGGGCCTCCGCGCGAGCATCCTTTCGCTCGTTACACTGTCTGCTCTGAAAACCGTGTACAGGCGGGTTCAAAAGTACTGACCAGATAGTACGGGGTCGGCCACCGGCTGCTTTTCGGTATCGTCTGTGAGATCAGGCCGTGCGTCAAGTCCGCGGGCGGCTGGACTACCCTGAGCTGCCTAATTGAGGCTCAACGGCTGGCCTCACCCTGAGATTGATTTATGAGCTGGCATTACGTGGTAAGCTGCTGCAGCGATGAATCGGGAAAGGCACTACCTCGACGATAAATCCCGGCCGGCGTCCGCCCCACCGTCTTCTCTTCTTACTCCCCACTAGGCCCCTTTCCCCCTACTTGCTGACTCCCCTCGCCGGCACTCCCATCTGTCTGCGTCATCTTCCGTCAACATTACCCACCTCTTCTACGCTCTGATTGCTTGCCACTATGCTGCCGCTGCCAGCCGCTCAGCCTCATTCCGATTCTGTATCCCCGCCACCCGCCACCTGCGCAACACCACCACCACTCGACGCTCTGCCCGTCAGCATCAAAGGCAGCCATCCCAGAACGAGCTCACTAGCGGCGCCGAGCACGACCAGTCAACTCGCAGCAGTGTCCAAGACGGCAGGGTGAGTTGGCAGTGCATGTCGAGCGAGGCCAAGACCAAGATGCCAGCCTGGAACCGTGTAGCACGAGACAAGACGCTGCAGGCCACACCGAAAGCGCAGTTCTCTCGATTCAGCAGACGGCAGAAAGCAAGTGATAGACGAAGACCAAGGTTGGCGAGTGAGCACAAGTGTATTCGCCGTGTTGCCATCTTACTAAGTAGTGCAGTCGGTCAGGGCATCCGGCATTGTGGGCGTGACGAGCGCCAGGGGGACGGCAGATCGAGAGGGTGCCGCCGCATGCAGAAGGCAGCACAGCAGGGGGTCGACGCGTACGATGTTTGCGCGTTTCCTGGGGATGTGAAATATACTACAAAGGTGAGCATGCATACATTGAACTCTGATTCACACTGAGCACGTACGAAGGCGACACAAGCGCGTCAAGAAGGACGTGACGAACAGGCGCCACCTTGGACGCATGAGGCGCCGCGGGCCGATGTGATTCCGCGCTGCTGGACGACGCAGCTGTGCCGTCGAGCTCATGCTTGTCATGTACCAGGGACCGCTGCAACAGTGAGCATCGAGGCGAACAGCAAAAAGCGGGAGGACGCGGGGGGATGCAGTAGTGCCCGTCGGCTGAAAAGGTGAGCATCACATCCTCAACGCGCGTACCTTGCTGAGTCGAAGTCCCACAGCCCCGCACCGCTGGTGATCCACTGTACGCGAGGAGCCCGGGAGCGGAGAGCCACGAGTGCAAGCAAAGGCGACGCGAGACGACGCGAGACGACGTAGGCAGCGGGCGGTGGTGGCGGTGCGGAGGTGAAAGGAGGAGTGAATGGGCGCGTGGACGAACGGATCCACAAGGTATGGGCGCCAAATCTGACATTGCCCTCTCTTTCCATCCACGACTGTCCGGTGGCCTCGCGCAGACATCGCGGACACGCGAAGAAGCACACGCGCCCCATGCGGACTCCTTCGAGATATTCCGCTTCGCGGAGTACAACCTTTGCATCCGAGCACGCGCCGGTGGGGTGCTCGAGGCGAATGGCTATGCTGGCTCTTCCAGGGCCTGTGTCTCGATATCACGACGCTGCCAAGCCACGACGGTGTGTACTAGCTACCATGGTACTGACTGTATTCCTTTCTTTGCAGTGCCACATGCCCTGAGTGCTCGCAGAGCCGCTCGACAAGTGTGGCCCATCGGGCTCGCGCGAGGCACTCTCCCGGGTACGTTTGCATGATGCTGTCGAAGGTGAGCGTGCACGCACATATAGTGCGCATTTTCGCCCTGACATGATTCACAGGCCGCAGACAGCATTTCTGCGTGGGCAATTGACCTCTCGAGCTTGGCCGTGCGTAGTCGAGCGCCGGAGTGCGCAATTTCGACATGGCGCGCACGCGGCGAGATGAGACGGGCGCGAACGGCAGCAACCTGCGTTTTGCGAATGCACGAGCCACGTCGCGCGCGCACCGACTATGATACGGAGTTAGACGAATCACGAGGACGTTCGCCAGAGGGCCCGCATGATGGTAAGTGCCATCGCAGGCAGGTTGTCCAGCGGGTGAGATGTCTGACCCGTCTGCCGCAGATTTGGACCGCAAGAGCAGGCGCGAACTCAGACGACAGTTTCGGAGCGATCGGTGCAGGGCGGCAGAAAGTTATGGACACCCATGCCGCGAGCATGAATTTCGCGCAAAGTCTGCGCGTGGGCGGCTTGCGCGCAGACTTCCCGAGTGCAATTGCACGTCGCGGTCTACACTTGGGCGTAAACCACGTTCCGACGGTACCTCGACCTCGCGGTGCACGATCTGCGCATTCGGGCGCGTCCGGGCGCTTCTCAGCGAGTACGGTCGTCTGGCCGCCCTCTCGAGCCCGCGTTTTTCGCGTTTCCCGCCGTTGGACTTGTGTATATTACTGCGTGGGGTGCTACGACGCGATTCCCAGCCATGTAGCACCGTGTCCTTGCAGGAAATATATTTTTCGGCCCTTCTGCTCTCTGTGTGTCTCCCCTCCCCTCCCGCCGACTGTCCTAATAACCCCTACCGTCCTAATAACCCCTCCTGTACTGCCAGAGTCCGTTAATCTCATTGCAGGTACTCTCCTTGCATCCCCCATCCACGTGCACTCCCGCGCACCGAGCAACGAGCACGCCCAGCCGCCATCGCACCGCCACACACACTCGCTTCCGTGCAAACAAATATATTCATCGCTATGTACATGTCCACATCCGCCCCGCGCCACACTCGTCCGCCCGCGCACCTGCCTACCGCCCACCCGCCCAGTCCAATCGCTGGTGGTCCGCCGAGCAGTACTTCACGAGCTTGCATCGGCTGCACACGAGCCCCGCGTAGCTCGTGCGCGCGCCCGCGCCGCCGCCGTACTCCGCGCCCGCCTCGCTGCCCTCGCTGCTGCCCTCGGAGCTCCCCTCCCCAGTCGGCGGCGGGTCGTCCGAGAAGCACACGTCGCAGTCGATCCAGTTGCACATCTCCTTTCGGCGCGCGCGCCGCCCATAGCGATAGCGCATCTTCTTCGTCTTCGTCTTCTTCGTGGACGTGCACAGCACCGCCGCGGTGGCGGGCCCGTGCTTGGGGAAGCGGATGAGCTCGCAGCAGTTGTCCGTGCAGCCGGGGTTTGGGCAGCCGCTGGGGAAGTCGTGGTAGACGTCGTGGGAGGGGACGAAGTGCGGGTTCGCGAAGAGGATCTGCGAGTAGGACATCGTCTGGTGCGAGAAGAGGACGATGAATGGCGGGCGCTTCTCGTGGAGGATCGCGCGCAAGGTGAGGTCGATTTGGGGGAAACAGGGGGTGCGGCGGTTGCGGTCGAGGGTGCTACTGAGTTGTATGTCTAAGGGCGAGTGATGAGGACCGTTATATTTGATACTGGGTAGAGGATAGTATGCGCGAGGCGCAGGAAATGTCCTGGAGAGACGACCCCGCCGTGAGGAATCAACCGCAAGGTTGGAAGTAGACGAAACGCTGAACACACAATTCCACAATTTCACATTTTGACCTCCCGGTTACACTTTCTCGCGCGTAGCCATCGTATGACACGATCTAAACACGCTGGACCGCTGCAAAGACGGGAGTGTCGCCGATTTTTGTTGTCGTTCTCAGTCGGCATACGGCGCGACTTGGACACGGCAGAATCGGAGACCGCGCCCGCCTCTAAGATCTGGCAGTCGCTGGTTCAGGGGCAGTGGCTACGATCGCGAGGCCGTGAAGCCGGAGTGCCGTGAATATGAACTTGTGGAATTCGGCAATCCATGACCGCCCCCACTCCCATCCACCGAATGATGGGTATCATGTGTGCATGTTGCAAGGAATAATGTATAGGGATCGGGCCGTCCGCGCCAATGTCGCCGACTCTGCCGCCGGTTTGCTTCGCCAGAACGAAGCGCGACGCGGTGGACTCGGCGACAGAGGGACGTATATGCACGCACGCGCTGGTCTACAATCTCGCGCAACGGCCTTCTGTGGCGGAATGGAACTTGCATGCCGTGAAGGCGGATTGGTGAAACCGGACGAGCATGCTTGTAAAACTCACAGTCATGATTGATCTTCTGCTCTGCGCTCGACTTGCAGTAACCCGAAGATGTGTTTTGACAGACATATTGGAAGTATTCGGACACTTGGTCCATCTCGTGTCGTTTGAGGTCGGTGACAATGACGTAAATTTCATCGCAGCCGCGATCGTGCATGCCGCGGAGGAGCATGAGCTCTGGGAGCTGCGGGAGTTCATGGGCCAGTACACGCACGACCACACGGACAGAGACGTACCATGCTGAAGATAACAGGCATCATAGTGAGGCGCTTCATGGAGCGGTGGTGGTAGACATGGGTGACCCAGGTGCGGTCGAGGGGGATGAGACGGCCGGTGTCGACAGTGCGGGTAAAGATGTTCTCAGGGACGAAGACGCCTTTGTTCCAGAGGAGGATCTGGTCGCGGCGTGCGAGCTCGTTGGCGGCGTGCTTGCGCTCGCGGACGCGCTGGAACCAGTCGTAATAGGAGTCGGGCGGTGGGGGGCGCTCGAGCCATTTGTCGATGAGCATGTCGGTAGCGTCGTTGTCGAGCT
>NW_007360325.1:1253626-1372670 GCF_000271585.1 Trametes versicolor FP-101664 SS1
ATGAGCTCTGGGAGCTGCGGGAGTTCATGGGCCAGTACACGCACGACCACACGGACAGAGACGTACCATGCTGAAGATAACAGGCATCATAGTGAGGCGCTTCATGGAGCGGTGGTGGTAGACATGGGTGACCCAGGTGCGGTCGAGGGGGATGAGACGGCCGGTGTCGACAGTGCGGGTAAAGATGTTCTCAGGGACGAAGACGCCTTTGTTCCAGAGGAGGATCTGGTCGCGGCGTGCGAGCTCGTTGGCGGCGTGCTTGCGCTCGCGGACGCGCTGGAACCAGTCGTAATAGGAGTCGGGGCGGTGGGGGCGCTCGAGCCATTTGTCGATGAGCATGTCGGTAGCGTCGTTGTCGAGCTTCTGGCATTCGAGCTCGCTCATCGCGAGGCTCGGCGGGATGAACTTGGAGTAGTGGAGGCCGGGCATCGTGCAGCGCGCGCTGGGCGTCGGGCGAGGCGAACCCAGAGAGTGCGGAGAGGTGAAGACGAGAGGCGGGTGTGAAGAGAGACGAGAACGGAGAAAGCGGGAATGATGCTCGCCCGAAAGAGGCGCCCAATAGAATGGCGCACTTTGACGCGAAAAGGCCCGCCCTAAACTGTCTCCCTTCACGCTCGCGACGCGTCCAAGTGCGGTCTTGTCTCCCGACGGTCTTGTCCTGGGGGGTCTCGCTCCTTCGCTCTTGTGCTGCTACGGCTTTATCTCATCTGCAGCGCGCTCCTTCGCCGGACACCTCGCACAGCTTCGGCCCACCACGCCCACACCACGGCGTCGATCCTGCCAGGTCGTGCCTCATGGCGGTGGTCACCCTGCTGCAGCGGGCTGCGCTATCCGGATAGCAGTCTTCGCTACTTTACATGATCCTGTGCCCTTCTCCAGCGAACCCTGCCTGCTTTGGCAGACTTCTCTGCCTTGCGGTGTGCTATGCAATGAAGAGCGCTATAGTTGAGTTCAGTCCACACAGCAACATGACTCCACAGGAGTCAAAGCTTGCAAAGCCTAATGCAACAGAGAGGACGTACGGTCTATCCCAACGTTGGCTGGCCGAACGTCGACGAGGGCATGTTGAAAGGATCTGAGAATGTCCTCAAGTAAGTCATCAATGGTATACCAAGGCAAGGGCTTGAACGGAGGACACTGCACAATGATGCAAGAATTTCGCCAGCAGACTGAGTACATAGCAGAGCATGAGACTATGAGAGTAGGATGAATCCCTTCCCGGAGTCCCTTCGGTTGCCCTTTGGTGATCATACGCGTACAGTAATCGAGCGCCGAGTTACTCGACAGAACTGACGTCATCAAGAGATTAAGCATGTACCATCCACACTCGTCGTTCGCAACTCTTCCAAGTCCACGATCAGCTGCCTCTCTTATCAGCTCATACTAACATCGGCTAGCACATTGGAAGACACCACCATGACTGCACTGCGATACCTCAACGCAAAGCTAGCTCAGCAAGTAACATCGACTTCCCGAGGATGATCAACGCGGACGCTCACAAGCTCCTGCTGCCGTACAGATCGACGAAGAGCTCATGAGCGCCGCCCGGGCGTTCAGCCTCGATCAGGTCAGCAAATCGTGCTGACCTTTGACCTGGAATGCGTTGACGGGGACTCGCTATAGCTTATGGAGCTTGCTGGTCTCGCATGCGCACAAGCATTAGCCACAGCGTACACCAGGGAGAAGCACCCTCGTGTTCTTGTATGCTGCGGGCCTGGAAACCAAGGTGGAGACGGGCTAGTAGCTGCTCGTCACTTGGGTGGGCTCATCGTGCGTTGTGTGTATCTGTGATATCGGACTGATGTATGTGCATGCAGGCATGTTTGGATACAAGCCCACCATTTGGTACCCGAAGGTACATTCTTCTCGGCGTACTGCGTACAATTGTCGTGACAAAAGCTGATATATGCGCAGCCTGGATCCAAAGACATCTACAAGGTAAGCTAGATGTGCCCCACCCGACAATGTCAGCACTCACTGACCCTCTCCCCAGCGCCTCCAACAACAATGCACAAACATGAAGATCCCGACGCTCGACAACACCCCCGACAACCAGTCCCTCCGCACCGCGCTCGCCTCCTCCGACGTCATCCTCGACGCGATCTTCGGCTTCTCCTTCCAGCCACCCGTGCGCGCCCCCTTCGACGCCGCCCTCCCGCTCATCGCGCAGTCCGGGCTGCCCATCGTCTCCGTCGACATCCCCTCCGGGTGGAACGTCGAGCGGGGGAACGTCGATGGCGTGGGCCTGAACCCGGACGTGCTCGTGAGCCTGACGGCGCCGAAGGAGGGCGTGAGGGAGTTTGCGGGGCGGCACTTCCTTGGGGGTCGTTTCGTGCCAAAGTGCGTAACCTGTCTCTTTCGATGGTAGCGTTGAGTGATGACGGTGCGGATAGGTCGCTGGAGGAGAAGTTCGCGCTGAACCTGCCCGAGTACCCGGGCTTTGCGCAGATCGTGGAGCTGCCTAGGGTGAACGAGTCTTCTGATGCGCAGAAGCTGTGAATGTTTTTGAAGAAGGGAGCTGTTGTATCAATCATCAAACAGGACAACCAGAATGTGTACCACGTTTTCTGCTCGTAGCGATCTGGTTTCTCAATTGCTGCACTACGATGCATAGTGGCAGGGTATAGTATACGCAGATACCTACACAGTCTTGACCTCAAGAAGCTATGAAAGCCGCAACTACCGGCGCAGGTTCGCCCGCTCCAGCCTCAGGCCTCAGCAGCCACCGGGTCCACCTTCAAGTACTTCTCAAACCAACCCACAACCTGCTCCACCGCATCATCCCTCGCCTTCCGCTGCACCTTGTCCGCCAAGTTCGCGCGCGTCGTCCACCCATGGTGCACCCCATCGTAAATCACGACCTGCACGTCCTTCAACCCCCTCCCCTTCAAGATCCTCTCCGTCTCCTCCGCCCTCCCGCGATCAAAATCCTTATCCGTCGCAGCCACTGCCAAACTGAACGGCCCCTTCACCCCATCCAGCTCCGCCGGGAACTTGACGAGCGACGGGTGCGCGGCGACGCTCGCGTCGAACAACGCGTTCTGCGAGATTGCGAACCGACCGCCCCAGCAGAAGCCCGCGAAGCCCACTTTCGCGGTTGGGGGCGCGGCGGCGCGGACGGCGGCGGCGATGGCGGTGAGCGTGGAGATCTGGTGCGGGAGGTTGCGGAGGACGAAGGGGACGAGGAGGAAGAGCGCGGCGGGCGTGAGGATGTAGCGCGTGAAGAGCGACTTGGGGAGCGCGGCGGGCGCGAAGGCGTCGAGGCCCCAGAGCGGGAGGCTCCAGCCTGACGGGGGTGCACGTTAGTCTCGGTATACGCGAACATGAGGAGGGGGGGACGCACCGCTGAAGAAGTCGGGCACGATGACGCGGAAGCCGCGCGCGGCGTACTCGTCCGCGAGGAGGCGGGTATTGACGAACTTCCAGCCGTAGATGTCTGCGCCGATGATGATGATGCGCGAGGACTTCTCGTCGCCGGTCACGTATGCGTTGACCCCGCCGACCTTGGTCTCGCTGCCCACGGGGGTGCCGGTGTGCAAGGAGCCGTTGATGCAGTCGGGGCAGGACATGGTGGGCTGGGCTGCTTAAAAAATTCTAGAGTGATAGAACGCTGCGGGAAGCGGAATGAGCAGGAGCACCGGGGATGGGCGCGGTCAGGGGGAGGCAGAACGTCGACCACCCTGCTTGGAGAAGTCTCCCGTGCATTTTATACGTCTTTGGGTGCTTGACCGGGTGCATGATGAGGCTGCCCACATTAATCCTCATCCCGCGCCTCTCGGGTATGGTTTTTTATATTCGGCTACAGAAGCAATAGCATGGGAGCAAGCAGTAGGCATCCAGGGAGCTCGACGCCCTTCGGACGTTGATACGATGAGCGCAGCTCTGTAAGCCGCGAAAGCAGGGGGCGGGCCCGACGCCTTCCCGGATGGCCCGGGTCCGGATGCTATCATCCGCTACAGAGTGAAGACGTCTTTGCACGCACCTTGGAGAGTCCTGGAGACAAGTCCGATTTCAACGGGAATCCATCATACGCTCGGGTGGCACGGCGAAAACTGCGCACGAGCGGGAGTCGAACGCGAGACAGGCGCGTCCACAGCCACCGATCGCGACGCGTCGCAAATATTGGGCGCCAAAGCGCGTCTTGTCTCCCAACCACGTCTTGGCCACCGCTCTACCCTCCCCTCATCACGATGTCTCGCGCCCACCAGCTGCTGCTGAAGAAACTGTGCCACAAAGACGAGACGCTCGAACGCGCGAAGGCGATCCTGAACACAGCCAGCATCAAGACCGCCCCCGGGTCCGGGTACGAGCTCGGCCAGGGCTCGGGCGGACTGTCCGCCATATGCGCGTACATCGCCGCGGAGGAGTGAGTTCCCTCCCTCCCGCACACGCGTCAAACCCCTCCCTTACGCTTACACGCACCGGAAGGCTCGGGGACACCGACGTGACGGAGCAGATCGCCCAGGCCGCGTCGTGCCTGAAGCCGAAGCTCTTCAAGACCGCGCTGAACACCGTCAAGGGCGCGCTGTCCGCCGCCGCAAAGGCGAAAGCGACGGCTGCGGCTGCGTCGCCCTCGAAGGCGGCGCGGACGGTCACGTACAACGCGCTGCTTGGGGAGAAGAAGATCGGGCGGAAGGGCATGGTGCTGGGGTGGATGCAGGACGCGGAGCGTGCGCTCATGGCGAACCGCGAGGCGCGCCGGCGGTTTACGAGCTATGACGCGGTAACCGTTGCGGTGTTCTGCTGGACGTGCCAGCTTATGGGGGTGCGTCTTACACTCTGTTCTATCTGTGGGGAGACGGGCGTTGACGCGGTGAGGCGCGTAGCTGGGCAAGAAGGCCGACCCGGAGACGCTGCTGGGCACCTATGGGGTTCGTGGGGATCAGTTCAACGACATCACGGAGGCGTTGCATGAGTTCTGCCAGGAGACCGCGAAGAAGATCGAAGCGGACGTCGCCTCACTAAGAGCTACCAAGTCTCCCTCCAAACCCACCGCCTCGCCTTCGAAAGCTGCCGCGTCACCCACGAAGGCTCCGAAAGAGGCTATACTTCCTCCAGCGCTGCCTCCCCCTACACCCTCGCGCAATCCGGAGAAAATGACTGCAATCACACGGAGCCCTTCGAAATCCGCTTTGCGCGCACCAAGCGCTGACCTTTCCCCGCGCAAGACGCCGTCACATAAGCGCAAGGTCGTGTTCGACGGGCCGATCGCGGAGGCGGACGAAGAAGAGTTCGACGCGCTCGCCACGCCGTCAAAGCGGCAAAAATTCTCGTCACCATTGAAGGAAGAGGCATCTACTACGACTAGCACTCCACGCAAGTCTTCACGCCTTGCACAAATATCTACCGCCGACGAGCTGGACACCGCGCCGTCCTCCGCTCGCAAAACCCTGGAGCTGCTCCGGCAAGCGGGTCGGGGTACGACACCCGGATCGGCTCCCTCGACACCTCGCAAGCCGCGCATTGCCTCGCAGCCGTCGTCGGTGCACTCTGCGCGGTCTGGACGGTCGCAGACGATGACGCCGTCGCGCCGGAAGCTGGGAACGATACACGAAGACGAGGAGCGCATGAGTCGGCGCAGGTACCGGCCGGCGTTTGCGGACACGCAGCAGTGGATGCGGGCGGATGCAAGGCTGGAGAGGACGCTGAAGCCGTGGGCGGAGCGGTGGCGGGAGCTGGTGGGGAGGTGTGGTGGCGATGTGTGGGAGGCGGCGAGGACTGCGGGTGAGGAGAGGAGGGCTGCCGCTGTAGTCAACTGAAGACACTTTTCTATGTGCTGTTCAGGAGGATCTCTTATACTGTACTTTATTCTGGTTATCTTGCGCCTGTTTTGTAGCATTATTTGTGTCGACCGATCCACAGAACATAACGAGACGCGATCGAGTCTACGGGCGAGCGCCCAACGCGTCGCGCGTCGAGGACATGTGACCGTGGCAGCATTATCGTGCGATGTGCCGGCGTCGGCAGCTTTCCCCACAAACCTTCGCAGTCGCGGGACACACGCCCCTCTGCACGACGCCACGACCTCCGCCATGTCGACCTCCCCCCCTATCTTCACCGCGACCTCGGCCTACTCTCTCGCCTTCGTCTCCGCCGTAGGCGTCGCGGCCTATGTGGCCTCGAAGTCGCTGCTGCCGAAGAATGCGAGCTGGCAGGATCGTGTGACGTTCATATGGCTCGTAAGTAGTACTCGCATTGCTCGTCCCGTCGCACCAAACCTGAGAGCATCATTGTATGCGTATAGGCTTTTGACGGCATCATCCACTACACGCTCGAGGGCTCGTTCCTCTACTACTCCATGTTCGGCAAGCAGGTCATCAAGAGCTCCGGGCCTATGGCGCAGATGTGTACGTCATCCCTACACCCCTACCTACGGACTGCAGTTCACGCTTGTATCGGCATCAGGGAAGGAATACGCGCTCGCGGACTCGCGCTGGGGCACGGCGGACCCGACGGTCGTCTCGCTCGAGATCCTCACCGTTTTTGGGGTGGGCACCATGTGCTTCTACGTCCTGAAGCAGCTCGTGCAGCGCGACCCCACGCGCCACTACTGGATCATCGTGCTCAGCACGTCCGAGATCTACGGCGGGTGCGTCTTTTGGACTACTGATTCCCCGATGCGCACGTTCACTGGGAGACTGAATCGAACTGTGGCGTTTGACCAGATGGATGACATTCTGTCCCGAATGGCTCACGGGCAGCCCGAGCCTGGACACCTCGAACGCGCTCTACCTCTGGGTGTACCTCGTCGTGAGTCCTGTCTGAGTCTCTCCCTTTCGCACGGCGCAGCCTCTGATGATGCTTCTCCGCGCCCCGTGCAGTTCATGAACATCATGTGAGCATGCTTATGCTTCCTCGCCGCCGCGGAGCAGACTGACTGACGTGACTGTCTTCCCAGCTGGGTGTTCGTCCCGGCCTGGCTGATGTACGACTCGTACGGGCACATCGCGAAGTCTTTGCGCTTTGCGCAGGCGAGTGCGAAAACCAAAAAGAACTGAACTCAGAACAGCACACTCACCACATCCCGGTACAACGCGGGCCACGTCCTATGGCCCTCCTATCCCCGGCGAGGGACGCGCTTATGATCTGTCAGGTTGCTCGATCACACTTATCTCAAATGTTTTGACTTGCTTACTGCTTTCCCGATGTGCAATGCAAACTATTCGTCTGACTGCCGTTTTTGAGGATCGGCTCGCATTTCTAGCAAAGACAGCGCGCGAAAATGCGAGAGTGCAGAATACTGCGACAAGCCATCGCTCCGACACGGGCGACAAGGTGCGGAAGCCACTGCGTGTTATAGCGTGAAAACCCTTGCAGGCAGTTAAACCTTTCATCAAATTCAAGGCTATCGCACGGCTATAGCGGTAGGTGGATTTCGCCCTTCGCCTGCCATGCAAGTTGTTGTCCCTCATCGCTGGCTTTAACGCTGCGGCCCCGGGGTCCTCATCCATTCGATGGTTGCCACCGTACCCGCCGTTTGCTGTGGGACCGTGTTCCTTCGGCACGACGTCCCACGACGAGCCCAAATGGGCCAAACCACGGACGAAACATGGGACACTATCTTTCCGGTGCTCCTTCGACCCTGTAAGTGCCTGTGTTGCCCTGACCGTTGTAAGCCCCCTTCTGACGCTGTGAAGTCATGCTAGTTAATCTCGGCATCTTACGTTGTAGTTCCGCGCATCCCCGGTGCCGTGAGCCAAAAGCCACCATCATCGACGTTCCTTGGAAACATTCATGCGACATATCCGCCACTGACAGATCCTGGAAAGTGTCCAGAGGACGACCGGTAGCACTCCGGCAGCGCTAGGTATTTGGAGCCGGCACTTACCGCTCCGCAGCGCTGTCGGACCACAACAAACAAACGTCCACACCGCCGTTATCCGAGGCGGTCGGTAGGCCGCAATTCCCGACTCAGCGGCATGGTTCACTGGCAGGACGGTCGAACGTTCGAACTTCGTCCACTGACGTCTAGGAGTACCTCACACACAGTATGCCCTTGTACAACATCCGGCGCAAGCAGGGAAGTATACAGCCGGCCCGACATGATGCATCTTGCGGATGCCACAAGGGTCGGGCTTCGCGCTGACACCGCAGCCAACCTGCCGTTAGTGTTGTAATTTCCAACGGATCTAATTGACAATAATACAGGCTGAGCCCGATTTAATGATTTGCGTCCCCACGCTCATACTACCTGCGCAGATACCCGTGCCGCGATGGGGACACACTTGACATATTGTGGCCTCGTCTCGACAGGAAGACGTGATGGGTTTCTCTGTCGCATCATAGCGCGCGCTACGCAAGCTCGAATTGGTATGTCGCTGCTGCTGCGTTCTGTCTCCCGTGTGTGCTGACATCCCCATAGTGACGAAATAGTGTAGGTAGCGCTGCGACCTACACGGGACCCTGAAACGTTCTTCGGCGATTGGCACGCCGTCAGGGTGAACAGTACGGTAGCATCCAATCATGAAAGTGTGCACCTAACTCCTAGCCTGATAATTTTTCGGCGATAGGACGCCGTTCACGTTTGTCGACGGGCGCACCGACCGGCTGTGTCCAGGAACAGGATTCTCATACCGGAGGGAACCAGAGCGGCCGCGTCCAGACGACGCCAATGCCAGTGGTATGTATCTCAGCGCTGATTTCCTGATATCCCAAGAGCTAAGTAATCGCCCGCCCGTGCATGCTTTACCTCCCGACTGGCGTTATTTCTCTACCAGGAGGAGAATCGCCTGCCGTGCGGTGAAAGCCACCAACAAATCTAATACAAACAAGAATCCTATTCGAGACGTCTCCGGAATGTCTCGGGAAGGCATACATCAGTTATACATCGCTTTGCGTCGACGCAACGTCCGTTCCACCCGTCTAGTCAGTTCACGTTTGCGCCAACCCCTAGCAAAGGCACGTTAGCTGACAGGTACCCCCAATTGGATGGTGTGGACGCGGTAAAGCACGGTAGTTTCTAGCTCCGGGGTATCGGGAATGTCCACAGCCAACAGTGCCGTCATTCACTGCCCCTTTCTCACTAACGCACTAGCTGCATATACCTGGCAGATTGGGATACATGTGTCGACGCCTCCCTCGTTCTGTCGGTCGAAGCAGCGGCTTACGCCGCTCCCGAGGAACACGGATGCAGGGCAGTAGCGTGGATATCCAGACAGGCAAGCGCTATTTGCTTGTATATAACAAAGTCCTGCAAAAGAAGAGACCCATCCTGAAAGCTTCTGACCTCGGTACGCTCACACTCATCCGCTCGAGGTCGATACACTCTCATACTGAATTTACTCAACTAGTTGATTTCAAGCAATCTCACGATTGACCCTCCGACAACTTGAAACACCTCAGCTCAACCCATTCGTCGCTGCTTAGTACGTTGCGTCTCATATATTTCGCCGTGCATGCTCACCATCTTGGCAACTAGTTTTCCGTCATGCGCCTCATAGATATCAGCAACCCCAGCCAACTGAAGTTCGTCGAGGTCAGCGACCCCAGCCTCGTCCGCTATGCTATTCTCTCCCACGTCTGGAACAAGCCGAATGGTGACGAGGCCTTCACTCCGGAGCCTACATTCCAGGACCTGTCATTAGCTATGAAGCATTCTCGTGCCCTGCCAGAGAACGTGCGCATGTGGGACAAGCTGCGAGGCTTTATTCGGACTGCCGCCAGAAGTGGATTCTCCCTGCTATGGGCGGACATGTGCTGCATCAACAAGGAGAACAACGCGGAGACCTCTGAAGCCATCGCCTCCATGTACCAATGGTACCTCTGTGCCGAAGTCTGCTACACATACCTCCAGGATGTCCCCTATCCCTCTCCCGAGCCGGACACCCTTTCTCCCCCACCTTCCTCCGAATTCTCCCAGAGCATTTGGTTCAAGCGCGGCTGGACACTGCAGGAACTCCTCGCATCCGACACCCTCATCTTCCTCTCTCGTGACTGGAAGGTCCTAGGCACCAAGCTAGGGCTCTCACAGATAGTTCACGACATCACGAACATCGACGTCAAGATCCTTACCCAGGAGTGCAATCTTGATGAGGTCAGCGTAGCGTGCCGCATGTCCTGGGCGGCACACAGAGTCACCTCACGCCCGGAGGATCGCGCCTATTCCTTGATGGGCCTCTTCGGCGTTCGCATGCCTGTGATCTACGGAGAAGGAGAGTACGCGTTCGTCCGCCTGCAGGAGGAAATTTTCAGGCGCATTGCAGATCCCACGCTCCTTGCCTGGGGACAGCCGCGTCGTCTATCTGATCTCCCCCTCGATATCTCGGTACCCGGACACGGCGGGGAGGCAGCGATACACGTACGGACACCTCCTAGGGACCGAGTCTCGCCCGAATCCGACGGGGACTCGGGGTGCTTGTTGGCGAAATCCCCGGACAATTTCCTCTCGAAGGCACACTTGACGAAACCGACTTCCCGTGACTTCGGTCCCATCTCCATAGCCCCATCTCGCACCGTTCTCCGTGGAGGAGGGCCATACAGGCAGAACATCATCCCCTTCGGCATGTTCCAGATGGACACTCCCCTCGTTCGCCTTGAGAAACGCACTGCCGCGTCTACTCTACTGGACGTGAAGGGCACAGCCTCCAGCCCGTACTACCTCGTTCCGCTCGGATGCCAGACTGAACGAGGGGAGGATCTCGCGCTCCTTCTTTGCCCCGGCCCTCCTAGCTCTGCCCCGAGGTCTGGGAAGCACACGACAGGCCATCAGTACTGGACCATCGGGGACGGTTCGGAGAACTCCATCGACGGCACTTCCACGCATCGCTATCGCATCGTCACGCTTCCGCCGCGACACGGCGCCGCCGGGCCCAGGGAAAAATCGCTCCGGAGATCCTGGGACGACGCTCTTGCAAAGGCGCCATATCAAGAGGTCTTTCTGCCTTTGAGTGCCCCAATGGACTATTGGAACGCAAGACGCCTCAGGAAGGCTGATGTCACGGAGGCGTTGCTTCGTGGGCACCAGGGTCATTTTGCGATGCGCCTCTCCGGTTGGTGCAAGTCCGCAATGGAAGAAGCCGGGTTCATCCTCGACGAGCAAGTACCAGGGAAGAACCCAGCCTACACGTTGACACTCCTTCCACCCCAAGGCCACACGCTCTTCGTCAAAGAGGGCGGCCACAGCGTCGCAGTGCAAGCCTTCGAGCTCACTTTCGCCAGTTGTCCCGGGCCGCACAATCGGAGTCCAGAGAATGGGGTCTTCTCGCTCGTGGGCAGCATCTCTATCAGCACCTACTCTGGCGACGATCGTTCGCCCATCACCTCTACCATGACTCCAACCGAACGGCAACGTTGCTCTTCCTGCCATGCCGCCTCCGTCGACCACCTGGGGACTTCCGGGAGGTGGTGCTTCCGCAGGGGAGTCGCTATTCGGAAGCTGCAGTGCCATGTCGGCCTCCCACAAGAAGATTACACTGCGTACTACGCGAAGGATGCCAACGGGGTGGATGACAACCTGGTGAACGACAACACGGCGGTTTGCAGCGGGATGGATGGCGGCGGAGCAACAGATAACGCGACGGAGAACAGCACAAGAAGCAGCTTCGTCTTGTTGGTCAGACTTCGGGCGTTGTCGCCCACCCCCCCTGAGGCCAAACCCGCGCCCCAGAACTACCTCCTAGAAGTTGAGTTCTACCCCAGCGAAGTCGAGGCAGTCGTTCCCAGCCCCTCTGCCATGTCGTTTTTGGAGCGAAGGGGGGACATGTCGCCAACCGGAAGATCAGCTCGGAGTATGCACTAGACTCGGCGCACCTCCATGCGCTGGGTGGATAACGCGGGAAGGCTGTTGTATATATAGGACCGCTCTTCGCCGCCCACCCCCCTTTGGGCCAAACATCCCCTGCTGTACACCTATGTTGAGCCGAGCTCTTCAAACGTCGTAGGAAATGAGATCCACCCTTACGATTGGTAGAAGCCCGGAGGGAGTAAGACAGCTGAGTTGAGTACACCAGAGTCCAGACGCGGAAGAGAAGATATCCGATAACAGCAGTTGGATGCATGTCGCGCGAGCGCGCCGCGCGGTCCTAAGTCGCCCGACACAGGTATCTCCGAGACAGTCATCTCGTTGGACCCGGCGGTCTACACCAGTCCTCCTTGGGTGCGCTTACAGTACGGTGAGAACACATGCCGGAAAGAAAATTCTTAAGAGGGGCATTTGTGCACACCCCCAAGCTAGGGACGGTCGAGATACTACGAGACTACCTTCTACGTGAGCCATCTAGTACCCTGCGTTGACAATACTAGCCGATTCACCTCATACACATAGGAACCGATGATAAGGGCTACATAGACTACTTCGCGGACGCGTCTGCGTCTGCATCTCAGGAGATATTGGCCGGCACACGCCCAACGGTCATATCTACGGGCTCGTTCGTGCTTCCGACGTTCTGCGACCTTCACTTGCACGCGCCGCAGTTCCTCTACCAGGGCACGGGACTACACCTTCCGTTGATGGAGTGGCTGAACGAGTACGCGTTCAAGGCGGAGGAGAGTCTGGATGCAGACCCCGCGCTTGCAGAACGGGTTTACAAACGTCTCGCAGCCAGGTTGGTTGAACACGGCACAGGAGCCGTACTGCTCTTTGGCACTATCAAGACTGAAACCAAGTGAGAGTTATACGTTGTTCAGAACATTCGTAGCATGCTTACTGTGGTGGTCCGCAGCCTCATCCTGGCGCGCGTCATGCAGGACGCGGGCGTGCGCGCGTTCGTCGGCAAGCTCTCCATGGACATCTCCTCGCGGCCGTCCTACGTCGAAGCCTCCGCGGACGCTTCCCTTGCTGCTGCGCGTTCTTTCTGCGAGCGCTGCACGGAGTTGTCCGGCGCGCTGCCCACACACGCACGTCTCGTCGAGCCCGTACTCACCCCCCGCTTCGTGCCGACATGCTCGAAGCCGCTCCTCGCCGGCCTGGGCGAACTCTCCGCGCGGACTGGCGTGCGCATCCAGAGCCACATGGCCGAGGCGCACGACCAGGTCCAGCACGTCCTCTCCGCTCACGGCGAGGCGGACATGCACGTCTTCGCGCAAAGCGCGCTGCTCACGCCGCACACCGTGCAGGCGCACTGCACGTTCCTCGACCCGGTGGACCTGAAGGCGCTCGCGGAGACGGGCGCGGCAGTCGCGCACTGCCCGCTCTCGAACGCGTACTTCTCTGCGGCGCCGTTCCGTCTCCGGGAGGCGTTGGATGCAGGTGTACGCGTCGGGCTAGGCACAGACATCGCGGGCGGGTACAGCGTCGACATCATGTCTGCGATGCGCCACGCCGTTGCGGTCTCACGCATGCGTGAGGGCGTGCGGATCCTGCAGGCCGACTCTGGGGCAGACCATGTGCCGGGAGCGGAGGCGGAGGAGAAGCCGGTGTCGGTGGACTGGAGGGAGGCACTTTACCTTGCGACGCGGGGCGGGGCTGTGGCGCTGGGCTTGCCTGAGAGATGTGGGATGTTCGCGGTCGGTGCGCCGTTTGATGCACAATGCAGTGAGCGATGCACGCTGGATCACGCTTCTGTGTCGCTCGAGACTGACATATCGGTCTACAGTTCGACTTTTGGATGAGGAAACCAATGAGGGTGTTGGAGCCCTCGATTTCTTTGACACTAGGGACAGAGTGAGTCCCTGGACTCCGACGTTGGAGTCGGTTGAGAAATGGTGGTGTGTGGGTGACTCGCGCAACCGAGCGGACGTGTGGGTCCAAGGTGCGCCTGTGTACCCCGCCGAGAATCGAGCGTAGAATCAGAGTTTGAAATGGCATCGTATCTGACGAAAACCAGCGTTACTGTACAAGTGTATTTTGTGTCCGCAATAGCATCTATGATCCTAAAGAGAAACATCTTGGTGAGAATCCCCGATAGTACACCATGCAAAGAAAACAAATAAGAAGAATGCCTGCATCCCCGAGGTCAACTCGCCAAATCCATCTTCTCGAGCTCCGCCCACCCCGGCAGTCCGACGATCCCAGGGAGCTCCGCCCATATCTTCTCGCGCAGGGTGACGACGTCCTCTCGGAAGGCCCTGCGACACGGCCCGCATACGTTTGGGTCATCGGCGAGCTCATCAATCGCTTGTACGGAATAGTGTAATGGGCCGGTGCGGACGACCCATGAGCGCGATAGGCGCGATCCGAGCCGTACGAATGCCTTCTGGCACAGGCCCGGCTGCCCTTGACATGTCTTCGCCGGGGCGCGCCCGCTGCAGGTCTGGCGGATAAAGTCGAGGATAGCGTCTATCCGGTGCTGAAACATGAGCGTGTAGTCCTGCAGGTCGCGCGCGGAGAGTTCGGAGGACGGGCGGGAGGGGTGTTCGACGCGCAACTTCGGGTGGTCGCCGCGGAGGATGTCCGGGAGCCCGTAGAGCGAGAGGAAGTAGAGCGCAGAGGGGACGACGATCCGCACATGCGTCTCGCGCGCGAGGTTAAGGACATGCAGTGGGTGCACATAGGGGTAGGTGAGGTCGCCAACGGGCGCGGATTTGACCGCGCGTTCGATGAAGCGGTCATGTCCTTTGAGCGTGTGTGGCCAGGTCTGGAGTAGGTGTCGGATGGCTTCACGTCGAAGGTGCGCGATGAAGTACTTGGTTGCGAGCCGAAGGATGCCCGCGACGTGGTAGAAATCTTGGATGCTGCGGTGCTCGAACGACCTGTTTTAGCGCGCACACGAGTAGCGAAAGAGGGAAAAATGCAAGGATACGTGAACACATAGATCGCGACGCACAAGGCGGGAGTTTGGACGACGCACACTCACGCTCCGTCGTACAGAGCCCGGATGAGCGCACTCAACTCAGTCGGGCGATCGTGCATGCGCACGATTGGGCATCCGTCCGCGACGTCTACGTCGCCCGAGACGGGAGTGGAGAGCTCAAACATGGATTGGAAGACCTCGGAATGTCGAGCGAGGACGCCGCGGTGCACTTTGAACGCGGCGGCATTGTCGGAGGCGCCGTCTTCAGCGAGAAGGATGATGTTGCCGTCGTCGAACCACGGCTCTCCTCGTGCAGACAGCGGGACCGTTTCTTTCCATAGCATGGACCCACAAGTGAATGAAGTTGAGTGTCGCAGAGTAGCTGAGACTTTGACCGGGCTGCAGCGAGAGGGGAGCAAGAGAGATGGTGGTAGGGATTCACGAAAGACGCTGGCTGCACGTTGCCTCATCTCCGCCACCACCACCATCGACAGATGGACCGCGTCTGCTCTTGCTGTTGAAACGTTGACGGACAACAACGAACACGAAACTCGCTTGGAAACGACATTACCCTGCTCTGAAGCCAACCATGTCGCACACACCGCGTACAAGCCCCTCTCGCGTGCCCTCGCGCTCCAGCACGCCTGTTCCTGGCCGCTCGCCTGCCCGTCTCGCTCCCCCGCTCATCCGACCAGCTCCTTCTGTGTCTTCTCTCAGAGTCTATAGCCATGGGTCGTCTGTCGTGCATACTCCAGTTTCAGTCTCGCCGCCAGGCACAGCTACACCTAAACAGGACGGCGGAGAGAGCAGCTCAGCTTCCTCCATAACGGAGGGCATACTAGTCCGGGAGCCTGATGCAGAAGTCGAGACCATCGACGGAGAACAAGGAAATTCCAATGGACTGCTCGATACCCGTGCTGGAGATGAAGATTCTAAGAAGAACTTGCGCGACCAGCTCCGGCGAACACTCAGCAAGAAGGAATCATTCACAGGTAAGCGCGTTCCTCGTAGAACCCCTTAGGCTGCGACGTATTTAACTCGTGCAGACATCTCTAAGTTCAGACAGCGTCATAGAGAGAAGTTGGTCGCAATGAACGAGGTTACCCACAGCCCAGGTAGACAGTCCTTGTTCCTGTACGAGTCTAATCAACTCATTATTTTGACATACGAAGCGGAAAGATACCCTCCCCGACAGTACTTTGTATTAACAGATGCCGGAAAACCTGTATTCATCAGGTATGCCTCTGTCTCCTCTGGTAAGGCCTCTTGAGTAACAAAGCTGAGAAATTATAGCGACCACGACGCTAATTCAGACAGCGCAACCTCGATGATTGGCGTCATCCAGGCCCTCGTTTCTATATTCCTGGATGATGGGGACAAACTACGATGCATCAATGTAGGAAACACTCGCATCGTGTTTTTGTTACGCCCGCCTCTCTACTACGTGTGTGTGTCCGCATGGGGAGAGCCGGAATCTGTCGTCAGTATATGCGTTACCATTCAATTCCGTGTGCTGGCTAACATTAGTGAAGCAAGACTAGATTCCATCTCGAGTACCTGCATCTGCAGATTCTGAGCGTGGTGTCCGCTGAACAGCTCCGGCGCATGTTCGAGCAGCGGCGGAATTTCGACCTTCGCAGGCTCCTAGGGGGTTCGTAAAGAGTGCAGAAAGTTGTCCCTCCCAGACTGACCCTGGTTCTGCAGGTGCGGAGCCATTTTTATACTCCCTTCTAGCGAGGTTGGAGTGGGACTTGGCCATGAGCACTTCGTCGTTGCAATGCCTAAGGCTTGATCCTGTCTTGCGAAAATCCGTAGCTGACGTGCTAGTGCCCACATCAAAGATCAAGGTATGCAAGCACATGCACGTCGTACTATGACTCGCTCACGTATAGTGAAGGAAATGCTTTACGTGGTGCTTGTTGCGCAAGGACGTATCATCACCCTGGTCCGGCCAAAGAAGCATTCTATACACCCCTCCGGTGAGTACTGTCGTCTCCTCAGCGACCTACCAGCATACAAACATGGCCACGGCAGATCTCCACATACTAGTCAATACCATACACTCGCCATCCATCCTCAATTCCTCTGCCGCAGCCTCATGGCTACCTGTGTGTCTTCCGAAGTTCAATTCATCCGCATTCGTGAATGCGTACGTCACGTTCTTGCCCCGTACCGACGGCCAAGACACGCCTCGTATACCAACATCGCCTAAAGGATCTGTGGGTACCCCCTCACCCGATCCGGATGCCGAGGAAACACAACAAAAGGACGATGCGTCGAGCGGGCAGAGCATGCCTGTCGGCATCGCCATTGGTCGCGGCGCCGAGGTGGGCCTTGTCTGTGTGGGGAACGCGGACTTCGAAGCAGTCAGGGGGTGGTGCGAGACGGTCTCTCAGGTCAGTGCCTCCTTGTCTGGCAGATTAAGAAACGTCGTGACCACGGATTGCTTGATGCAGAGACTCGCCAGCGACGGCCTATTGAGGGCGCTGTCCAAGGCCATCATACAGGGCGATACCGAGTACTCCGTGTCTAGCCTGGGCGTGCCCGGACTGCGGCACTTCGTCTACAAGTCGAGATCACACGTGCAAATCACGATGCCCACCTATGAGGAGCCATACGACAGTCTCAATGAGAAGCGCCGGTATGTGTCCCTCGCAGGTTACGGTATACACGAATTAGTTTATTGACCGCCACTTTTTTAGCCTCATCACGCTATACCAGACGCTGTTCGATGCTATACACGCGAAGTCCGGCCAGGAGCGCACTCTCAAGTTGCAGTACATCCGTACGAGCCAAGAGAGCGTAATGGGATGGGTGCGTCCACCCCGCTTGTATTTGGTCGTGCCCGACTCATCTATGCGCCTTATCGGTCCGCAGATCACGCAGCCGTTCGAACTATACCTTGCACTGTCCCCAAACCTACCTAAGAGTGCAGCGATAGGTGCGGCGAACTCAATCGCGCGATGGGTGCAGAAGGAGGAGAAACGGCTCTTCCTGCGAGACGCTCCTGTATTCTAGAACACATGGCTCTGCTACACAGTTATCGACTGATGTCCACTACTACAACTACACATTTCTGCTAGGGGGCTCGGGAGACAGCACTGATATTCGAGGGATTGTTCTGGCACTGGTATGATGATGTTCAAACGGGTACAATGACTGGCGTACAAATATGCTACACATGACGGTTTTACTCTTGCGCTATATCCATGTTCACGACGTCTTCGGCGGGCTTGTCGAACGCGGTGTTCTTGTTGCGTCGCTCTGATAGGAACGCGTCTATGCGCTGCTTGAGCTCGACGTCTGTGGCGCATAGATGTGTGAGCATTGGCGACAGCATTCAGCGGACAAACACGTACTGGCGATGACATCGTCCATGCTCAGAGGCACGCGGTTGAAGGGGTCCTTCGTATCAGACAACAGGTGCGACTTGATCGTGGCCCTGTCCACGACCACCCTCGAGGACGGCAACGTAACGGGATCGCGCATGAGGGTGTACATCAGCGGGTCTGCACGATGAGGTGGTCAGTGTTGAACGGCTACTACGGTAGGTGCGGACTTACCCAAGAATTCGTCAGGGATTTCTCCGAGGTCTTCTTCTGCCTGCAGTGTCGCCTTGGTCTCCTCGACCTTCAGCACGAACAGCCCCAGCTTCTCGATCTCGTCCGAGGACTTGAGCATCTTCCTCCGCGCGATGCCCGCGGCCTGCTCGAACAGTTCCTTCCTGTAGCTGCGCTCGTCCGCCGCGACCGCGCGCGCGAACTCGCCCTGGTCGCTCAGGTTGAGGTACACTTGCAGTAGGTCGCTGAGGAGCTGCTTCGGGTTGAACTTGTACTTCTCCGGGTCGGACACCTTCAGGTCTTGGCACCGCGGGCCTACGAGCGCGTCGAGGTTGTAGTCGAGCATCGCCGCGAGGCGGTCCACAATCTCGGGCACCATAAACGGCGACTTTGTCTCGCCGGTGAAGATCTTGAGCAGGTCCACGGTGTTGCTCCCGAGCTGCACGTATGTGCTCGTGTGCCGCTCGAGCGTGCGTAGCTGGCCCTCGCGCTCGCGACGGTATGGCGCTGGCTGCGCGTCGAACGTCGCTCGGTCTTTCATCTCGGTCTGGAGCTCGTGGATCTTCGCGAGGTCGGAGAGCGACTCGTCGAGGAGGTACGTGACGTCGTTGATCATCAGGTTGACAAAGCGCACGAATCGGTCGGAGTTGTGTCTAGTAAACGAAGACTTTTCAATGCCACGAATTGTACGATGTAACACCTGAACTCACGCTGCTTCATTCTTCAGAGCATCACGGTGGGCTTGGTTGTTCCAGATGATCTTGAAAACGTGCGCGATACTCCTGCGAGAGTCTATGCCGTCTCGTCAACATTTGCTTGGAATCAGCATGATGCGTATCCAGCTCACTGAATTTATCGTAGAACTGGGAGCTCGCGCCCGTCTGTTCGACCTCTAAAGAAAATTGAGTAATCCGTAAGGATTTGATGTCATCTCAACGTACCAATGTAGAAGTTCATGAGTGCGGGAATGAGGTGCTTCAACGCAACCGGGTGAGTGTTGAGCAGGGTAGTGAGCACGCTACGATGCTCGGCCCAACTCCAGGTCCCAAAGAAGAGCACGTCGACAATTTTCGCCTTCAGGAACGGGTTCTTGATGTACCATGTCGAGCTGAGGAAGGTCAGACACCAGAGGAGCATTTCGTTCTTCCCCGACAACTCAAGCTGATTGGGGCTATGCCTGCAACCGGCATTAGCTATATTAATCGCGAGTCAGAATAAGATTATCACTCACCGGATGATGTGCTGGTGATACTCGATGACATCCTCAATAACATACTCAGGTAGGACGCGGAACGCTGTCGGAACTTCCTTCGGCAGCGGGAGGCTGTTCAAGTTCGTCAGTCAAAGATATAGTGCAATAACGACCTTCACGCACTCGATGGGAGGGTTGGGATGCTTCTTGCGCGGGTCGACGAATCGGATAACCCAAGTTGAAACGAAGTTCACGAACGAGATCGTGCGGAAGATGAGCTCGGGCTCGCCCAGTTGGGCTTCATACGCCTTCTCTGCCGCATATATCGCATCTTGCTGTGCCTTCGCCGCGTTGATGGCCGCCTCAGTCTGTGCTTGACCAGGCGTCTACATATATGCGTCAGCACACATGAAGCCATAACGCTCAGCAAACCACTCACGCCTCTCCAAGACTGATCCCCGTTCAACAGCTCCAGATGCCGTCGGATTTCATCGTACTGCTTCCCCAACTCTTCGACGACGTTGACGATCTTTTGCTGACCGATGTGGCTTGCAGCAAGCGTCAAATAGAAAATCTCGGTGATGAAGTTGGGTGGTGCTACCGAGGACGGCGTTAGCAGGGTAAACAACAACGATTACGGGGTTAGGCACCTGTCGATGGTGCCTGTTGCTGGCGCCATTCGTCAGCCTCGGTATTGGTAGCATTGATACGTGTCTCGTCGCTGAGGTCAATCCGGGAGGAGTGCGCATAGTAGGCGTTGTCAATCCGGTCCATCTGCGCACAACGATGAGCCACCCGTGCATTGTACCTTCTTTGGCTGTGAATATGCCCACCTTGCTGTATGAAGCATCCATGAACGGCTCGCAGAACATAAGGAGAATGATCTGCAAGTTCATCATGAAGGAGTCCGTTGAGACCGTGGCTGGATCGACCTATGTCTATGGTAAGTTGCGTGGACCATGAACTTGTTGTAGATATTCAGCTAACCTGCATGCCAGCACGCTTCCGGTTGATGTTGATTGCTCGTGCAAAGTATTGCAAGACGCCCTCTCTTGACTCTGCAGAGGCACGGACCAAAGAGTTGAAGATTTGGAATAGAGATGCCTGTAGAGTGTAAGGAGTTTTTGCGTCATCACTGTACCGGGAAAGACCGACCTGGACAGTCTTGAGCGTTCCGCGAAGACTGGCAGTCGCAGAGCTCATCTCCCCTTGTGGCCGTGTTTCGTGGTTTGAGAAGTAGGTCTTCGCGATGGATGGCTAGAGAGCGAGTGGTTAAATGATGTCTCCGTGGAAAAATCTCTATCCAACTCACCCACTCCCGCTCAAATACTCCCAGTGAAAGCAACGGGCCAAGCAAGCTCGACTTCTCGAACAAGGGTGCAGGCACGTTCTCAGGATTCCACTCCGGCAACCTAGTGATCATGGCTGCAATCGGTTTGACACTGATCAGCGCCTCCAAGCCGCTGACGACGCTGCGCCATCCGTCGTTCGTAAAGCCCTCCCGGACGCTGGGGTGGAAACAGAGCTGCGCGACCACCGGGCCAAGCACGCCGTCGATCTCATTGTCGGGTTCGAAGCGTCGTGCAAGATCTTGCAGGAACTGCTCGATTTCCGAACCATCGAGGAGTGTGTGAGACGCCGATGCTGCAAGGTATGGCCCCGACAGTGTTGAGAGAGACATAAGCGAGGGGACGAGTTCTGCTGGACCGAGGAGTTTCCCAGGCGGCTGAGGGAACATCTCCGGTTCCTGAAGAGTCAAGCCAGTGTAGCTAATGATCAGGTCGCGCAACTTGTCCAGGATCTCTGAGGCCTGTTGTTGTTCTAGCGGGATATAGTTCTGTAGACCGTTCAATACACGCCCAGTCGTCCAGTAGAACTAAAGGACGAACCTTCCTAGGCAGCACAGCTCTGACCGTGTTCAAGCGTTTCCAACACTTGACTAGATATTCAGTCACGGTTTGTTGCGGTGGAAGCGATGCCAACACGGGCAAGTATTCAAGATCATCACTATAAAAGTGTGAGTGTAGGAGAGACGCGCAGCTGCCAGTGTACATACGACATTGATTGTGGGTCCATCTCCAAGCGTGCGATCAGGGTCCGGTCAGCAATTTCGGAACTGAGTTGAAGTGGTACACCTTCAAAAAGAAGCTCAGTGGATATTCGCAAACACATATGCGGTGATCTCCGTACCTTCTCCTTGCAGTTCTTCCGCCAAGGACTTCAGCCACACCACTTCATATGCGGTCCTCTCCGCAACCTCTTTCTACAAACGCCGTCAAACTGAAGCACGGCGGCGCGACGCGACACATAAAATACCTTGAGTGTGACATTGAACACATTTGAGATAGTCTGATCCTCCCAAGTCGGTAGATCGAGATGCACGGGCGCGGCCACAGCCGGTGCCTTCCTCTTCAATGGCGCAGGTGGGGGCGCAGCTACGGGCGGTGCCGCTGGCCGCTTTTGCACAACGGGTGCCCGTGGAGGAGGTGTAGGCTTAGGCTGGGGTGGCGTGGGTGACGGAGCCGGCGAGGCAGAGGTGGACGCGGTGGGGGTGGTGCTCGCGGACGCGGCCCCCTGCAGCTTAGCGAGGCGCTTCAGACGGATCTGTCCCTCTTGTTCAGTATTTCTTTCTAGAAGAGTTCATTGAGTGTCCGTACCCGGTCAGCGTCTTCCTGAGGCGTAGTACTCATGGTGTTGGGATGGTGGTGGAAAGAAACGAGGTGTGTACTCGATCGCGCTGCCGCTCGCGATCAGGGTGCAGTAGACAGACGCCCGCGTTACACACTCCGCTCGCGTCGCGGTCCTCCTTGTTCACTCCTCCCACCGCCTGCTGGCTCTGTTCATTGTTTCTTAGTGCCTCCTTTCCTTTACGCGGGCGTCCGACAATGTTCTTGTTCTCACGCGTCTTGGCGACGACGCGGATGTTCTCGACGTCCGCGGTGGCACAGTTCCCGAAGCTCAAGTCACACTCTGGCGCGAAGAAGCGGTGGAGGTCGATAGCGTCGGGCATCTTCAAGCGGGTACGTGTTTTGGTGTACATATCTGCGTGTACAACTTTATAACAAACGGGTTATGTTCTCAGGGGAAGGCTGGCCATAAGCATTTGAATGTGAACAAGGATGCTGGACGGAAAAACGATTTGAGCCAGACAGCGTACTCTCACGGGTCACAAACAACACGGCTGAAGAAGCTCCTCCCATACGGTTCGCCCTGAAGAGATACCTTACGGGTCTAATTGCAGGTCGCTTCAGTTGTGGTGAGTTCTTCTAGTCAACCTGCTTCTCTTCACTTGACGTGTCTAAACGATCTGGCTATGTAGATATATCTATACCGTAGCTTACGCCCTGCCGTCTAATTCGCAGTGATGACCACGTCGCAGGCGAATTACTGGATATCCACATCAACCTCGTCCCTTGCGTTACTCTCGCTTCGGCCTTCTTCAAGCTCAGCTGCCTCTCCTTTGGCTGGGACCTTCGCTCCGCCAAAGAATGCACGAATGTCCTGCTGCTTAGGATCGTAGCCGGCACTCCCGACGCCTCCTTTCTGACGTTTCTGCAATGCAATATCAAGCACGTAGACGCATTCCTGTATGCGGCGAGGCTTACCACAGCGTCCAGGTGCTCATGGCGGTTAAAGTCCGTTACCCGAACCTGTAATTTCGGAGGATCGTTATCTGGAAAGTCAAGCGGCTCTCCCTCCTTGGCACCCTTGGGATGGGAATTAGTGCCCGGCAACGGAGCATGGAAAGCTGGCGATACCTTGACGTTGACGGTGACCCTGGTCCACGCTGTGTTCTGCAATCCCCTGAACTTCTCTCCCGGATGGACTCCGCTCTCATCCTTCATGACCAGAGCGGGGACGAGCTCGCTAATGCACAGGCCATGGCTCGCTATAGCGATGTGGATGCCCTTTTTCCCCTCTCTGGCCGCGCTCCAGACGTGCGGCATTATGAGCTCGTCTATCGCCTGCTTCGCGCGCGTGAACAGGTCGTCCAGGCTCTCGCCCTCGGGAAACTTCTGCCAGCGCTCATGGAGCACGGGGTACAGCTGCTTGGCGAAGTGTTCTTCTAGTGAAAGGCCGGCGGTGTGGCCCCACTGCCACGGTTCGCCTTCTGCCACGCCCCAGTGCTGCTCGCGCAACAAGAGGGAGGTCTCCAGAGGCGGCTTCGGCTCGGATTGTGCTTCCTGGACAGCCTGACCGGTCCACAGGGCGCGTTTGAGCGGCGAGGCGTATACGACGGCGAAACGGGTGTCGGACAAGGACTTTCCGACTGCTTTCGCTTGCTAAAATACCGCGTCAGTCAAAGCAAACGATATCCTTGCAGCCAGCCACTTGGTGGGACCTTACGTTCATTCCTAAGTTCCACAGTCAGGTCAATGCCTTGATATATGTGAGGTATCGGCCGTCATACGGTACTCACCGTGATTGGATAGTGGTGCATCCTTCCATCCTGCCCACACGCTTCGCTGAGCTCAATGTCAGCTTCTGCTAGATGTTAGTCCAACGCTGTGCATCGGTAGTACTGACCAAGTTGTCGGTAGACTCTCCATGTCTGATCTGCATGGCAATGGTTAAATTAGCGTTGACTCGGCTACAAAACCGCACTCACAAAGGTCACGGTAAGGGTCGGGGCGGCTTCAGCGGACATGGCGGTCTGTTCCAAGTTGTGTATCACAACCTGGGGCTGTGGTCTGCATTATATACCGATCATGAGTTAACGCACGTCGGAGGCGTGCCGGACTCCGAGTCAGAGGACGGTGGAGGGCGGTACCCTAGGCCTCATAGAAGTCCTGGCCCACGTGTGTAATCTGTGTGCGTTAGTACCGCTTCCTCCTATTATACCGCGGTGATATTTTGTTTCCCGGACGGGCTGGTCCGTCCATACCTCTTGAGGGTATCTACGGTCGCATTGAGCCTTCAGGGAGCGAGCAAAAAGGGTTTAAAAGATGAGTCGGCCCAGGATCGAACTGAGGACCTTCTGTGCGCCACCTATTGTGTTAGACAGATGCGATAACCAACTACGCCACCGACCCATCGAAGATTATTATTCAACGATACAATACATATATCATCAAAGAGCACTATAAGGGCACTCCAGCTGTTACGCGAAGGTTCCTGCGTTCCTTCCTTATGTGAGAGCTCTGTCAGGACGCTGACCGACTTGACCTCCTCCCTCGCCCTCGACCACTTGGCAGGCTTGCGCGTCCTCCCCTTTGACGGTGGACGCGCGTCCCCGAAGTCGCGTTATAAATCCGCCTTGTACTCGCAAGCTCCCCTCATTCATACCACCACTATCACCACAACTACGTCTACTCGCACTATACCCTCAATCTACTCAGACCCAACCACACACGATGTCCGGTTCTGCCACTCCTGAACGCGACCACCAGCTCCTCGACATTGGAAAGCAATGCTCAGAAGCGTCTTGTCTCGTGGTGGACTTCTTGCCCTTCAAGTGCCAACATTGCGCACACGCGTACTGTGGTGACCACTTCCTTCCGACCGCTCACCACTGCGAGAAGTACGACGCCGCCAAGCTCGACCGAATTGCCCCATCCTGCCCAATATGCAACACCCCAGTGGCCATTCCTCCGGGCCAGGACCCCAACATCCGCATGGAGCAGCACATCAATACACAATGCTCTGTCATGACAGGCAAGTCGGCCAAGGCGAAGTCTACGCCGACTTGCGCTCGTCCGAAGTGCGGAAAGGTGTTGTTTGCTCCTATACGATGCGATGTAAGTAATTATTGTTTCAAAGTCTGCGGCCCTAGGTCACTGACAGCGTTCACAGTCATGCAAGCACCAGTACTGTCCACAGCACCGCTTCCCCGCCGACCACTCTTGTGCCGACCTGCCTTCGTCCTCTACTAAGACTTCACCTACTGCTAAGACATGGACGAACGTCTCGAACCAGACAAGTGCTGCTTCGGCCGCCGCAGTGGCTGCTCTTAAGCGTGCCGCTGCATCGACCAATGCGGCCTCCCCCGCCTCGCGCAACCAAGCGCAGAGCAAGAGCAAGCCACCAGCGGCTGCCCCAAAGCCCGTCGCATCCGCTTCACGCTCTAATCCGTTTTCGGCCACCGATCGGTGAGTTCACGTCCTTTCATATATCGCCAGTGGATCACTCACAGAGCTGCAGTCACACCATTCTGTTCACGATGCCTTCTCCTCCAACCCCTACCGCTGACGACGCTAATGACACCTCCAACGACCCACCGCAACGCTGCTCTCCGAAACCGACTGCTTCATCTACCCTATCGTTTGTCCCGCCTCCGCTCTTCGGCATGGCGTAATCACCGGCAACCTGTATCGCTATCCTCGGTATCCTATGTGAACTATTAATGTTGGACCTGTATTGGTAATCTTAGACGGGCGAAGGCGGAGAGGGAGAGTAGGAGGAAGGCTATCCAGGAGCGAGCGCGCAAGGGTCTCCCCATCACCGAGGAAGAGAAGGCTATCTTGGCGGAAGGAGGAGGGAAGGATGACTGTCTTGTCATGTAGCATTCTATACACACCCCATGGACCACGAAAGGAGTTATTTATCACCTTACCTTGAGGTGGCTGTCTGCATGTACGTAGCGGTAGTGCATGAGGAGAAGTGGCCATATAACGGTCCGCGGTGTCCGGGACGCGTCTCGCCCAGCGCTTGTGCGACTTGTCTCTCGGACTCCAACTGCGACGTTGCTTCATACTCTGCTCTGACTGGTGCTCCCGTTATTCCCCTGCTTTACAACTATATATCTACTCTGTGCGAGTGACCATGTCTGACAGCGAAAACGACGCGTCTGTGCTGGGGAAACGGTCCAGGAATGGCCAGGAGGCCGAAGAACATAGCGCGAAAGAGGTGGAGGCGCAACCCGATCCTATGGACGCAGAGGACGACAGCGATGATGACGTCGGACCAATGCCTATGCCTGTAGATGCAGCAGGTCCTGTAGCGAAGAAAAAGCGCAAAGGTCAGTGCGCTATTCCCTACGCGGTATGCCACAGAAAGTCCTGAACACCGTCGCAGTCCTCCCTCATGAGAAATTGTACCTTGACCACCTCCCGGGCACGGACCGCTATTCGAAGAGTTTCATGCACAGAGATGTAGTCAACTTCGCCGTCATGACAAGGTGCGTGGGTCGCGCAACTCTAGCCTTCCTTCACCCGATGGCTTATTCGAAATCCCCGCGCGCAGGACGGAGTTTCTCGTGACGACGTCCATAGACGGTATTCTGAAATTATGGAAGAAGCAAGAGCACGGCATTGAGTTCGTGAAGCTTTACCGTGCACACTTGGCCCCGGTCGTCGCGGTCTCCGCGAGTGCGGATGGGCAGCTGTTCGCCAGCGTCGCGGAGGATGGGAGCGCGAAGGTATTCGATGTTGTGAATTTCGGTAAGGCGCGCCGTTTGCTCCCCTTTGACACACCCTGAGCGCATTTCCGGCGTAGACATGATCAACATGCTCAAGCTGGGCTATACCCCGCACGCGTGCTGCTGGGTGCACAAGCGAGGGCAAGCTATGGGAATTCTCGCCATGTACGTTGACCCTACTTTTCGCATATAGGCATACTGACCCATTATCCAGCTCAGAGCGCGGCACTGGGGTCATCCGCCTATACGACGGCCGAGGGGACGGGAAACCACTTGAGACGATTGACAAGTTGCACCGATTCCCGGTGCATATCATGACAGTGGGTCTCATCTGTCTCTCCGAATTTATGCGATTCAAAAGTGCTCACGAGCGTATAGTACAGCGACAGATATGATTGTGTCATATCTGCAGACGAGGGCGGATTCGTGGAGTACTGGCAGCCTTTGGAGCCCTTCGAGCTGCCCCGAAACGTCCACGGCCTGTGGAATTACAAAAGCGAAACGGACCTGTACGAGTTCAAGAAGGTACATCATCTGCTCTCCCCACATCTTCTCATATCTTATGATCTCATTCCCGCACAGTCGAAATCCACGCCAACGTGCATCAGCCTCTCGCCCGACTCGACCCATTTCGTCACATTCTCGCTACCCGATCGTCAAATACGGATATTCTCCTTCCTCTCCGGAAAGATGACGCGCAAGTACGACGAGTCGCTCTCGGCTGTCCAAGAGATGCAGCAAGCAGGTACGGCCGTGTACAAGGTCGAGGACATGGAGTTCGGGCGTCGGCTGGCGGCCGAGCGCGAGTTGGAGCTGCCTGGACCGGATGACCGGATACCCGGCATGTGGATCAATGCGGTCTGGGACGAGAGCGGGTCGTTCGTGATCTATCCCACTTTGCTTGGGATCAAGGGTACGTGCTGGAATGTCCCCATGTCAGTTATGCAATGCATCCTGACTTTGTATCTACGACAGTCGTGAACACGGTCACCAACAGGGTTGTCCGACTGCTCGGTAAAGATGAGACGGTGCGGTTCATGAACCTGACCCTCTACCAAGGCGCCCCAGCGAAAAAGGGCCGCTCTACAGCGGTAGGTATATGCGATATGCGATGACACCGAGCTCTCTGCATTCACTGACAATTTGCAACTACAGGCCGCTGTAGCTTCGTCGAATCCCTTGTTGGCCGAAAAGTCCGTGCGTGATCCGACACTGATTTGTACGGGTTACAAGAAACCACGATTCTACATGTTCACGCGATCCGAACCCGAGTAAGTAGTGACATCCGTCGTTCTCGAACATCGCATTGACCAATATCTCAGGGACGACAAGTCCGGCGACCGCGACGTGTTCAACGAGCGCCCAACGCGCGAAGAGCAGTCCATCGCCTCCTCTGCGCCCGCCATCCGCGGAGGCCCTTCGCCCGTTGCGAACAGCGCGACGATCCACACGACACTCGGCGACATGCATCTGCGGCTGTTCCCACAACAAGCGCCGAAAGCCGTGGAGAACTTCGTGGGCCATGCACGCAGCGGGTACTTCGAGGGTGTGATCTTCCACCGTGTCATCTCGAAGTTCATGATCCAGACGGGCGATCCCCTCGGCGATGGCACGGGTGGATCGTCTATTTGGGGACACGAATTCGAGGACGAGTTCTCGGACGACTTGAAGCACGACAGGCCGTACACGGTCAGCATGGCGAACGCGGGTCCGGGCACGAACGGGTCGCAGTTCTTCATCACGACGACTGCGACGCCGTGGCTGGACAAAAAACACACAATCTTTGGGCGTGTGTTGTCTGGGCTGGAGGTGGTGCACGCGATCGAGAATGTGAAGACGAACAAGGTGGACAAGCCGTACGAGGACATCAAGATCGTCAGCATAGATATCGAGTAACCTGTGGCTTCGTGTATCTTGTATTCTCGTAGTAGGGTTGTGTAACGATACCATGGTGCTGTTGAACACGACGCCGGTGGCGGTGGGCTGAGTAAGTGCTCCTCCTTTTCGGGCGCTTGTAGGATGGTAGTTTTTGACGGTTCGAACTTTGCATCGAAGTCGACATCTAACTTAGTCTTAACCACCTACGCCCGTCAGCAGACCCTCATAGACTTGGAAGGTATACATGGTTTTATCAGAAGTCTTGCCCCCTCAGGTCCGCCTCGCATCCCATGCAACTGCTCGCAATGCAGCGGTGGCGACTTCAGCCTTGCCATCGGGCTCGGTGATCGCAACCATCCCTGGTCTCGCCACTTGCCTCTTGCCTTCAGAGAAAGGGAAACGCTGCGACGCGTGCCATATACTACAGTCGGACGCGGTAACGCTCAAGCGATGTTCAGGGTGCGCGTCGTTCTGGTATTGCGGAACACTATGTGCGCATCGCTCACAAAGTTGCTGACTCTGCTGGCTCATTTCTTGTTGTTGTCGATAGGTCAAATGGGCGCGTGGAAAGCGCACCATAAGAAGCTTTGCAAGAACTTCAACACGCTCACCACTTCGAACGAGTATCAGGCGTTAACACCGCACGACCAAGTGGACGCGCTCCTGCTCTCGCAGATGATCGCAGATTCTGCATCATGGCGCGCCGGACAGAGCACCAGTGGACCTCATGCGACCTTTCTCGACTTGTTAAAGGGCCCTCGAGCGGACGTCTTCGAGCTACCACTCTGCCTGCCTAAAGGTGCTCTGCCCTCCGAGAGCCTCTCCCTAGCCAAGGAACTCTATGGGCGATTCGGCAACAATAACTTCGCCCTGCACTCCCACCTGAACGCGTACGCCCATGGCGTCTTCCCTCTGGCCAGCCGTCTGTTCAACCACTCGTGCATCCCGAACGCAGCCTGCAAGTACATTATCAGAGCTTCGGAGCCGGTGGCGATGCAAGTCGTCGCTCTCCGGGATATCGCCGAGGGCGAGGAGGTGTGCACACCTGAACGACACCTTGGGTTTGTCGCTAAAGCTTAATTCGTATCGCAGATCACAATTCCGTACCTGGACCCCGCCCTGCCATACCAGACCCGACAGGAGGCGCTCGAGGTGAACTACAGCTTCAATTGCGACTGCAGACTCTGTCGCTTCCAAAGCGGCATACACCCAGTAAACGCTCCTCCCGAGCGAGGCAGCGATGCCTTGCGCGCTCTCGAGGTCGCGCTTCGTACATTTGCTCTCGGCGCCGACGCACAGTCAATGCGGGTGCCAACAGCCCCAGGAACGTTTGAGAGCATGCCTACGACGCTGCACCCCGTCTTCCACGAGACGTACCTGCCTGCGCTCTCAGAGGTGTTCAGCAAGACATCGCACGAGGGGCCCTACGTCGACGCGGTCGAGGCCGGCCTCACGCTGCTCGCACTGTACGTCGTAGTGTATCCGCCGCAATATCCCCAGATAGGTGAGCAATCATTGGTGCCATTACTTCTATAGATCCCGGACGCTAACATGATGTCGCGGTAGGAATGCATGCCCTGGAGCTGTCGAAGACCATTTGGAACGTCATCTGCTCCGCGGGACCTGATATGCCGGCCAGAGAGAGCGAAGTCCTGGAGGCACAAACGAGGCGGTTCCTCCAGATCGCTGCGTCGGTCTTGCAGAACTTTGGGCCGGAGGGAGACGCGGGAGGGCCGTTGGAGGAGATCCACGTGTTGCGAGACGCGCTTACTAGTGAATGAAAGTCGCCTCCCAGACTTTACGAGCGGTGAGAGGCGAAGCAGCCCGTCGGCCATGATGGAACGAATGAGCCGGCCTTTATCTGCATCTGCTTTCCATTGCGAGCTCACACCGAGCGCGCTATCCATCATAGAATGGTCCGTAAGCTCGCAATACATGCTTGATGTTCCCGCCGCGGTGATAGTGCGGCACACCGGGTGGTGGTAATGCAGAAGCGCCCGACATTGGCACGAGGAACATGAAGAAAAGCGTGTGCGAACATAGCCATAGCCCACATGGCTCCAGCGAATCCGCTGGCACATATTTGAGTGAGTGTGATGATTTGTGTACCACTGCCGACACGGTGTGGTATAGTCAACATGTATAGCACGAGGCTACTCGCGCCCAAGCCCTAGTAGAACCAGAATCGTATGTGCATACTACAGATGGAATGAATGCATACCACGTAGGTCATAGTAGACCGCTGACACCGCATAGACACGTTCGATGCAGAAAGGCCGTCATTGCGGCTTTAGAGCACCTCTGCGCCCGTTAGGCATGCCTTCGCTGCAGAGCCGGCGCAGATGATATGCCAGAATCCCGGGCGAGTCTCGCATCGTAGCACGCCAGTGTATCCGAGGCGGTTCGCTGATGCCGAGTGTCACTGCCCATTCAGCGGTGCGTCGGGGAACCGCTGAGCCAAGCATTAATATAACGCAGCCCCGCGGGGGGTGCGGACGAGTCGCTGAGCCGCCCGCTCACCGACCTGCCCGCACCACCCCTCTCCCCCTCCTCCTTGTACTTCGGCTGTTATGTCGACCCGTCACTCTTTTCTTTCGACCACTGGCCTCATCAGGCCCCCTTCGGCGGCCTCCTTTACGGAGAGCGCCGTCCCACCAAGACAAGCCCGTCCCGGCGGCACAAAGCCGGGATTGAAGCGGACCCACAGAGGGACACCGACGACTACCAGCCCTCCTGCGGATCCCCTTCCTATCCGAACCAAAGCGGGGATCATACCAATTGGCCCAGCGTTTACGGTTTGTATTGCCGTGTTTCTGTCGTTACTCTTCACCTTGGCGATATCCTGTGCCTTCATTTCCGGCGAGGATGAGCGGCCTCCATTTGCTAGCCTCCTCGATGACGTTGCTGCAAACACACCTGGGGTGAGTAGGTGTGATTGCGGGTCCAAAATAAGTTAAGGCTTACCTTGTGTCTGTAGATCGTACTCGTGGGCGATGACGTCGACGTGGACATCGACGAGCCTGCGGTGACTATCCGTTGGTCCATCATTGCCTGCGGCGAGGAATTTGTTCTCCCCGGATCCGAAGGGGCGCATGGTAGCTCAGGCTGCGGACTACCATCCATGCCGCTCGCGATTCTGGTTGACGGGTGAGTTGGTACTCATACGACGCACAGAACTCACATTGACAAGCGATTCAGAGGAGCGGAAACGGCGGCAACGTACGACCCCGCACTCTTCCCCTATCTTAATGGCGGTAGCCAGCGGAACAAGTGAGTAAGGGCAATGTGACCACGCCATGATGTAGCTGACTTGCCTCTAGCATCCAGAATATGTTCCAGTTTGACGACGACCACGTACTGGACGTCTACCAGGCCCGCCTTTACCCGTTCGACACCTACCTTCTAACCAGCACATTGCGAGCTGTTTCGGCGGCCGACAACCAAAGCTTGCCCATCCAACGGTTGTCCACCATCGACATCACGTCGAGTTTTGTCACCGTTTCCAGCGATACACCCAGTTTCGTGAAGGGCAGCAATGGGACTCAGGAGACGTCCAGAGACCTCACGTTACGGATCAGTCGGCCTCCAGAGGCGCGGATGTACGCCCTGTTGCTCTTCGGATCGAGCTGGATGCTGGCGCACGCCACCATGGCGCTCGTGGCATTCTCGTGGCACCTAGAGGACGCAGACAAGGTTCTGAAGCATCTCGCGTCGACTTTCATCATCATCCTCGTAATTCCACAATTACGGGCCGCCATGCCTGATGCGCCAGGATTTGACGGTGTGTGTCGGATAGACTGCTACGGTGTCTGATACTGATAGGCACGGTCGCTAGGAGTGTTAATCGGTCGGTGCATACCAAGCTACAAAACAGTAAGGGCTATGAGACTTACCACACTTGATAGACGCGATCGGTTTCTTCCCGCAGATGCTAGTGACAACAGTGTCGGCCCTGATGCTGATCGCCACGATGGTGAAGAAAGAACTCCAAGAGCTGGACGAAATTGCAGTTCCAGACCTCGAAGACCGCAAGGAGGCTCCTGCACCGCTGTCGACTGGGCTGTTGAGGATGAGGAGAGGCGGCGCGTCCGTCGATATCAACCACATACGAAACTTTAGTCGTACGCTGTCGAATCTCGGTCGGCCTGCGATGGGGTAGTTGTGTCTTCGTGGGATAGGCCAAGTACGAAGAAGTACTTGGACGCTCTGTATAGTATGACCTGTGGACTCATTAGCGAAATTGTAACACTTGTATATGTTAGGTGTTGTTGAACGCCATGATCAACCCCAAAAATCTGCTTATTGCGATGTTGCCTCGCAAATTTTGAGATATTTACATACGTGATGTATAGTGGGACATGTGCATGTGGTGGTTACAGACAGAAAGACTCAAAGAAGTCTCGAACCTAACGCAGCGGGCATGGGCGCTTATGGATCATCGTGGCATTCACGTGATCTTCGCATGACGCGCCACGTCCGTGATGGGAAGCGCCCACTGAACGTGTCCATGTCCGGCGACAGTGCTGCTTACGCCGCCATGTTCTTGCTCTCGCTTGCTCACTCGTATCCATCTCGTTGACCCCACGGCCTTGGCCTGGAAGGAATATCACTTCTGTAGGACGGACAGAAATACACAGAACTCGTCATGCCGGTCGGTATCGAAGCTTGGGTAACGCAAATACCACCCGTAACAAGAGCGTGGCTCGCGCTCTCCGTCTTGACAAGTTTGGCGGTCGTAAGTGTACTGGAATTTGTACAGCTGCTCAGGCCTATACGCTTTCTTTTTCAGCAATGTCAACTCGTTACACCACTGCAGCTGTACTTCAGCTTCAAGGCTGCCTTCACGAACGCGCAGGTACGTGCGACATCTTGGCTCCCTTCGCTCCCCGGGCCTGACGCTTCTCCAGCCATGGCGTGCTTTCACGACATTCTTCTACTTTGGAAGCATCTCCCTCGACTTTGTCTTCCACATGTTCTTCTTGTGAGACCGCCCTTATCCCCGACCTCCCCGTCCGCAGCCCCGCTCATGGCTCGTTATCGCAGCATGCGCTATAGCAGGATGCTCGAGGAATCTTCCTTCGCGAACAGGAAGGCGGACTACTTCTGGATGCTGTTCCTGTCCTCGCTGATGCTTCTGGTGAGTGCTTTTCGCCGGGACAGAATAACCGCCCCTCCCGCGCCCCATCCGCGCCCTCCACGCCCTAACGCACGCTCCTCCTCGCACGCCAGCTCCTCTCTCCGCTCGTGAACCTTCCCTTCCTCTCCTCGCCCTTGGCGTTCGTGCCGATCTATCTCTGGTCGCGGCGGCACCCCTCGACCCCCATTTCGCTCTTCGGCCTCGTCACTATCACGGCCCCGTATCTCCCGCTCGCACTGGTCGGGCTCGCTTGGATCCTGAACGGAACGTGGAGAGCTGCTGCGGGCGACCTGCTGGGGTGTGCCGTGGGCCACGTCGGCTGGTTTATGCAGGACGTGTGGACGCGCGAGATGATTGGGGGCCCGACCGTGCTCAGCGAGGCACCAGAGGCCTTGTGCGTAGCGCTTCCATCGTTGCTGCAGTCGCCGTTCTGACGATCCTTTTCTGCTCAGGAAACGGCTCTTCGGAGACGTTTGAACCCAGCCCCAGGGATGTGTACATTAGATCGTTCTGCAATCGTTATCTGATAAGATCCGGCCTTACGGCCCTCACCGCGCGCTTTCACCCTGACATCACCAAGATCCGCCTATGGACCGCGGTCACTGGCATCACTTCTCCAGTTCAGCTCTCTGAGCATCCACGTATACAGCTCGGTGGGAGGGGTACACCGCGGCGTGGGGTGAAGTGTCGAGGGATGCCCCACATCCGTGTCATCCCATATAATACTGCTTTAGTCTGGCGTTTGAGGCCTACTGTATCTTGACCTTCAGGGGATGTGAGAGTAGACGAGGCGGCACCTTGGCATCGGAGTGGGCGAGAGAGGCTGAGGAGGATGCAAAGGAGAAACGGGCGACTCAAAATTCGCACACTATCGAGAACAACACCTAGCCAATGACATGATCAGCACCCACAAGAGATGCGAGCCGGCGACGTCCCAATAAAGCAGCATGTCTTGTGCCACTGTACAACGAAACCTTCCCATTTACGCCCGTGGGGAGTGCGTTGGCATGGGGAACCAGGAGGATCTCCTCTAGACCAGAGCAACTTGAGGACGTCACGGTCTATATACTACAATCTATATATGCGTTAGTTGTGTACCTGGTACCAAAGAGTCCACACCGGGATGCCCGACCGGCGAACAGCATAACAAGCCCCTTTGGGAACCAGTGTACATAGTTCGCCGCTATACGCTCGACCAAAAAAAGTATGCACAGAGACTCAAAGGCTGCGTTGGGCGCACCGCAGCTAGGTACCCCTCCCACTGATGACTCCCTCCAACAGACATGTCATGTTAACTATCGCTAAATTGACGCAGTTCTCAGACATCCCCTTAGACCTATGTTCATATGAGCAGTGAGTACCCCGTCCGCAGCTCGAGTGCTCCAGGCCGTGCACTATGTATACGGCAAGTTGGGTCACTATCATCGATTCTCGTTGTTCAGGGCAGTGAACCTGATGCCGCATCACTCAGAAAGGTTTCCATTGAACCTCGCGTCCACCTGGCGGTACGGGTTGCACGTGTAAAAGCGCCGCGAAGGTACTCGCAGCTCGCGTGTCAGTGCGCGACTCGCACCGGCGTCGATAGCTCATCTATACGTCTGCCTATGGGAGACAAGCTCATCTAGCGACGCTCTCGCGTCGCGCTCCCTTCATAGCGCGATGGAGATATCTATATTGGCAATGATGGATACGGAGCACGCCATACTCAAGAGTCGACATTCAGGCATCCACATGCCGGGCCTCCGGGGCTGCATGATGGGGACCTTCGAGGAGAACGCGGACGCGTCGTGCACATCAAGACTCCAGCGCGCAGAAGCGACAGGTCGAACGCGCCGTGATCCGCGTGAACGCTCCCTCCGTGTCTGCTTGCGCTGCGGCTAGTCGATGTCCTCGCCCTCGATAACGCGCTCGCCATCCTCGGAGAACTTCACGTCGCTCTGTGGGGAGCATCAGTTACGGCACTGCCGAGACGCGCCGCGCAGGTGTAGAGGGAAAGCAGGGATGGAAACGACGGTACGTACCTCGTGGCCGGCCGACTTGCCTACGTACTTCGTATGATCTGGTGGGAGAATATGACGATCAGTCGGCGTGTGTGCGCAGGGCCCGGAGGGGCGAAGAGAGCGAGCAGGACTTACGGCCGTACGCCGCGAGCTGGCCCTGCGCGTTGTAGAAGTCCACGCGCGTGTACGCGAGCGACTTGCCTGTTCCACGCCCCGGGGCTCGGTTCAATCACGATTCCGCACACACGGCTGAACGCAGAGACGCGGGAGGGTGTACGCACCGATCCCGGTGACGACGGCGGTCGCGGTAAGCTCCTCCCCAACGCGGCCTGCGGGCTTGACGAAGGACGTGCCGATGTCGACAGAGACGCCGGTCATGTACTGCCCCTTGGTCGCGACCGCAAGAGAACCGAGCGTATCGGTGAGGGACATGATAAGCCCGCCGTGCACGGTCTGTGGTCCGTTATCGCTCAACTCCACCGCGCGCAGGATCGAAGAATCATGGAATGGACGCTCACGCCAACACGGTTCACTGATGAGGAGGGCGTGTGGGAGAGGCGAAGATACAGTATCACGTATGTTAGCGTTATTTGTCTTTGGGAACGCGCAGTTAGGACGTACGGTTGTACGGCTCGATCTTGAGAGACGCCTTGAGCAGGCCTGGCTTTGCGTCAAGGATGGAGAGCTGCACGGCGACGCGTCAATCTCCCGAGACATGGTGGGCGGCATGCCATGTATACACGAGGCACGCAGCACACGGCGGGTCCACACGCACATTGGGGAAACATTGCTGGTCGTGCCCTGGCGGAGAGGGTGAAATCTTCAGGCTGCTGTGTGTACGCTAGAAGCAGACTCGGAAGTGAACAGGCTTACCTTTATTCTCCACGAAAGATCGCCATACCTGTCGAACACGCCGGTCGCGTCACGGCGACGTACGTATGTCAGGACTGGCAGGTTGATAGGTGGGCCTGCTGTGCACTCACTCGGCGGGTAAATCTGAGACACGCAGCCATAATTGTTCAATGGGAGGTTGCGCAAAATTGGCTAAGAAGTTGCCGTTGAACAAGCCTGTGAAGCCGCTTCGTCCTCGACGTCGAACTCAAGAAAGATGAGTACATACTCACGTCGCACGCGCGGGGAACCCGGGCGCCCGAACCCACGTGGCACTGATGCCGACTCTCCGACGTCGATGTCTCTGTTCCTGCAACTCTGCTTCTGCAGCCAAAATGACTTGCATCCCACGATGTGCCTGTCGGCTCCTCATGCCCTCCGCGCTCTGCTCAGTTGAATCTTGCGGCCCTGTCAGGAGTACGGTAAATCCGTCTCGGAGGCTGTACTGAATTTTCACCGACACTTCAGCATCACGACAGTTGACAGACCAAGCCACCATCTGGCTGGACATGGTCTTGAGCACAGTAAACCCGCCTCCGACAGGTTCGGCCGTCATTGTGCGACGCATCTCCACGGGCGGTGGACTTGGCGAGGCCGCACCGCGCTAGGGTGTTCTCTGGGAAACACTCGCACGAAGGAGAACCCCAACATGCCGGGTCCGGGCCAGCCGCAGTTCTGCACCTGGCGACGCCGCTACTCCGATGCAGGTCCATAAGCTCGAGCCACTCACGTATCGCGTAGAATCCGCCTCCCGGACCGCTCGGTGTGTCCCTTCTTGTAGCGCAGCGCCAGTTTACCGCGGCGTGGGATGCGACCTACCGAGATTGGGCTGAGGCACACGCCAAAATACTCATCAAGGGCACAACTGTCAACTCCGTGAGCGTTCGAGTGTTTCCGTCTGTATACCGGACTGCTCACCAACTGCGCTTTCCCTAAGGTTGTTAGTTCGTGCCGTGGAAAGCGGCCAAGAGAGCAACTGGGGTGTCTCCAACGATGTTGTACCGCACCAGTCAAACCGCAAACGAGTCAGGGCTTGTACGCGGATATACCATGCAGGCTTTAAACCCGTCGGCCGAGCGACCTCTCGCAGTACTTGGCATGGGTCCCCTCTCGGTACCGCGAGGGCGATGCGTGGACGAGAGTACACCGGTACCCGAATCGGGTGAGGAATGGAGATCGCCGGGTTGATCTTCGAATGCGACCCTGAGAGCCGACGAGGCGGCACACAATGTAGGGCCCTGCATCCGCCAGATGTTATCTCTTACCGCGTTGGTCACCGCATGGCTGCGCCGTTCTCACCACGCCGCCGGAGCAAGTCTCTCGCGATACGACGCATCTTCATCACCAACTCCCGCAGATAGATGACGCACTTGATTATGGTCGCAAATATTCGCTGACCGAAACAGACACTCCTCCCTCCCACGCACCTCCGGATCCCCTCCGCAAGGTTCAACACGCCGAGGACATCCCTGCACACAGCATACTGCGTCCGGACATCCGGACGTCGGAATCAGCGAGGCTTGTCAGATCATTGCGCAACATGTCAGGTCAGCACCCTCGACACGGAAATTTGTGCTTATTACCATTTCAGCAGGAAGGTCCAGGTGCTTCGTGGCGCTGGACGGCGCGAATGCACGCGCGACGTCAAGGTACTGGCGTATGGGCGTCTTCCTGTCGACTGTTCCGCGCGTATTTTCGCATCCTTCGAATCACGGTCCATATCTCTGCACGCAATCGGGGTCGCAGCCGTTTCTTCTCCTCGGAATGCCAAAGAATCCGCGTTGGAGCAACCTCACTTTTCGCAATTTCTCGCGTATCCCGCGAACACTGCCCGGGGACAGACAATACGGGTACGTCCCTTACCGGTTCTCACTCTATCGCGGAGCCATCGCCAGCTCGCATCTCTTGGGATTGGCCGACACCCGAAGCCTCGGCGTGTGGGATCCACGACTTCTTGACATATAGAAGACACGGAATCAGGCGTCTCGCGATCCAGGTTCGCCAAGCTATGTTCGTCTGCCACTCTGCTCCGCTCCGGGGCCCAGTCGCCCACGTCTGAGCGCTTCCATGTGCTCGAGTTTTTCCAAGTATGTCCAAACGCATGCGGAAACCGTTCACAGCCGCGATGCAACCCTGGTGCCCATGAGGGTATATCTAGGGCGCCGAACGGCTGTGGTCCCTCAGCGACTTGTTGCCCATCCCTTCCCTTTTCCCCTCCCTCCCCCGTACCCTCCCCCTCCCTCCTTCCGACATACCTGCCGTCATGCCAGACAACGGTGTTGACGACGTGCCTCGTGGGGACCATCCTTCGACGGTCAGCAGCGTGTCGACGATCACTCCTCCGGCACAAGCCCATGTGGCCCCGGTCTCTTCTCTCAAGTACGATCTCGAGAAGTCTTCGCTGAACACTTCCACCGCGGCATCGTCCATCTCTGACGGGAAGAGCGTGCTCGACACCGAGAAGGGCATCATTTCCTGGGAGGGGTACCAAGATGACGAACTGCCCGCGAAGACGCAGGCACACTGGCTGCGCAACCTGCGTTTCCAGGTCTTTTCTCTGTACCGCAGACTCTTCGGCATCGTCTTCGTCACGAACATGGCCGTCTTTATCGCGACCTGCGTTAAGGGTGGCGCGGAGGGCGCCGACGCACAGTTCCTAGGAAAGGTCGCGGTTGCAAACATCTTCGTGGCCATTCTCATGCGTCAGGACTACGTTATCAACGCTTTCTTTACCGTTGCCTGTGCGGCACCGCAGTCGTATGTCCCTCCGCTGATCGTGTCTATATTTGCACTAATCGAGGTCTTAGGTGGCCGCTCTGGATCCGCCGCATCCTCGGGCGCGTCTACACGATCGGAGGAAGTGGGTAGCGAGCGTCATCCCCTTGTTTCGCGTCACTGACGCGCAAACTCTAGTCCACTCCGGTTGTGGCGTCAGCGGAACGGTTTGGATCATCCTCTTCGCCGCACAATCGACCCGTCAGTTCCTCAGGAACGATCACGTAAGTTCATGATGTTGCAGGCAGTTTGTGGTCAAGCTCACCTGCGCCGCAGATTACGATTCCCACCTTGGTGTTCACGTACATCATCATCACGCTTCTTCTGGGAATGCTCACATTCGCGCACCCGAAAATGCGCGTTAAGCGTCATGATACGTTCGAAATGACGCACCGTTTCCTTGGGTGGACCGCGATTGCGCTCGTCTGGTGCCTGGTAAGTGTTACTACAGCGCTGACCACGCACAACTGAGATGGACACGGACGCTGATTTATCGGCTCGCAGATCATCTTCCTCATCAAGGACTATCAGGAGCCTGGCCAAACCTTGGGCCAGGCAGTCGTTCGCGCCCCTCCCTTCTGGCTCGTCCTCATCATGACCTTCTCCATCATCCTGCCGTGGCTCCGGCTCCGCAAGGTCCCTGTCCGCCCCGAAATCCTCTCCGACCATTGCGTCCGTCTGCACTTCGACTACGGTCAGTGATCCGGACACCCGTCTATATGCCCGAGCCCGTGCTGATCGCACATTGTGGTTCTAGTTGACACACACCCGGGTCATTTCACCCGCATGTCCCTCAGCCCGCTCACGGAGTGGCACTCCTTCGCGACGATCTCCGTGCCGGGCGAGAAGGGGTACTCCGCCGTTGTGTCACGCGCAGGCGACTGGACGAGCGAGACCATCAGCAACCCCCCGAAGGAGCTCTGGGTGCGCGGCGTGCCCTGCTACGGTGTCGTTCGCGTTACACCGCTATTCCGGCGCGTGCTCCTCGTCGCGACGGGCAGCGGGATCGGCCCGATCGCACCCGTCGTGTTCGCGCAGAAGACCAAGCTGCAGCTGCTGTGGACCGCGCCCGCGGTGCGCAAGACGTTTGGCGACAAGCTGGTGGACTCGCTCCTTGCGGCGAACCCGAGCGCCGTCATCTACGGTGAGCATTTCCCGCTGCCTGCGGGATAACTGCGTGCTGACGAAAGTCTGCGTGCCCAGATACGCGCGAACACGGCAAGCCGGACATGGTGAAGCTCGTGCACCGCATGGTGCGCGAGTTCGACGCGGAGGCGGTGGTCATCATTTCGAACGAGCCGCTCACACGCAAGGTCGTGTACGGGATGATGAGCAGGGGCATTCCGGCTTTCGGCGCCATCTGGGATTCATAAACTGCTGCCATACGATTACGATAACGGCTGGACTGCTACTCGCTTCGTATGGGCAGTACTGTACGCGCTATTCACGACTCGACACTAGACTGGGGATCCCGTCCCTGTATGTATTCTATGACATCCGTTACTTTGTATCAGCTTTACATATTGCTGGAGACTCCGAACCTGAATGTGAGCGTTCGGAACATCTTGTGCCCGTAAGCTGCCCTCCTATCTCGGCAGTGAATGATAGCTGCTTTCGAGGCGCCTTCCACTCTGTCCGTTGAGTACAGAGTACCCTATACATGGTGCGGCATACATTGCTCACCATAACGTGGCGGGCGGCTTACACCGCGGAGCCGCGGCGCCTAAAGGTGATCACACGCACTCCTGAACGTCGACACCTGCCAAAACGGGACTTGCACGCCTTGTTGCGTGGTATGGACAGTTGACCTCGGCGTCGGTCCCTGCTTCATCCCGAGCCTATGGGGTCCCATGATTCCTCCATGACAGACATATACCACGACAACTCACGCGGCCTGGGCGACGCTCTCGCCGTTCTTCCCACCACTCCTCCATCCGCCACGAGTTGCCTGTCGCGCTCACTGCAGTGCCTGTGAGTCTTCGAGAACTTCAGGGGTACAACTGAATACACGGCTCGCACTAACTGCGGATCAAACAGTCACAGTCACACCTCCACTACCTTCACCCACACCGTCGTGAGCAATGCGTGTTGACGAAGGCTTCCAACCGGTGAGCAATGGAGGGTGCACACGACCGACATTTCACTGACAGACGCGCATCAGGTTCCATTCGTGGAGGGAAATCCGTACAGCACCGACCCCGTCCTGCCCGCGCTCCTGAAGCGCATCCTCCCGGCAGATGTATTCCGGGATGTCGACGCGGACCTGGACCGTTTCGGCGGAGAAGTCCTGACGAGTAAGCGCCACAGCTGCTGGCCGTCGCCGCCACATGCACTATGTCCGCTGACGGGTTAAGCGTACGGTAGCCATGCGGGAGCTGAGCAAGCATGCCACACCGCCTCAGCTTATACAGTACGACTCGTGGGGACGGCGCGTGGACGAGCTCCGGACGTCGGAGGGCTGGCGCGGGCTCAAGGAGCTGTACCAGCGTGAGGGCACGGTCGCCATTCCGTACGAGCGCAAGTACGGCGAACATAGCTGGCCGTATGGCTTCGCGAAGCTTTTCATCAGTGTCGCAGACTCGGAGGTGGTGGGTGCATCGTTGTAAATGTACCTGCCAGAAGATGACTGAGTACGCGTTTCACAGGTCGACTGCCCGTTGAGCATGACCGATGGTGTTGCTCGTGGTGCGTACTGGAAATTTGCATGTGCCACATCCCCCATTCTCACCGTCTGTTACAGTTCTGGAGCTATCCGGAACGCCACAATTGAAGGAGGAAATATTTGCCCGATTGACCAGGTATGTCACCGATTTTCACCGTTACATTCTTCCCTAACTATGTGCCCACAGTCGAGATCCGGCGCGGGCATATACTGCTGGGCAATGGATGACGGAGGTGCGTGTTGGTGTACTGGTGACAACCCCGCGCTCATCTTCCGTAGCGCCCTGGAGGTTCAGACGTATCCCGCACAGAGACGGTTGCTGCACCCGTCCCAGGAATCACTACTTCCTATGGGCCGCAGTACAAGATCGACGGCTTCAAATGGTTCTCCAGTGCTACCGACAGCGACATTGCACTCGCCCTGGCACGCACCGGACGCCCCGAGGACGGCTCCCGCGGCCTCTCCCTGTTCATGATCCCCGTGCGGCTGCCGCTCGTGCGCCCCCCAGGCGCGCCCCGCCCGTCCGCGCTCACGAACAACATCCACCTCCACCGGCTGAAGAACAAGTTTGGCACGAAGATCCTGCCGACTGCAGAGCTCTCCATCCAAGGTGCGGAGGCGTACCTGCTCGGGGAGCCGAACCAGGGCGTGAAGCTGATCACGCCCGTGCTGAACATCACGCGCACGCACTCCGCGATGAGCTCGGTTGCCTACCTCCGCAAGCCGCTCGCGATCGCGACCGCGCACTCGCACGGGCGCGCGATCAAGGGTGGGCAGCAGCTGTTGAAGGACACGCCGTTGCATGTGGCGGAGCTCGCGAAGCTGCATGTGTTGTATCGCGCGCTCGTGCACTTTGTGTTCGGGTCGATCGTGCTGCTCGGGAAGAATGAGTGCGGGGTAGCGAGCGAGAGTGAGGGCCTTCGGTTGCGGCTGCTGACTCCCGCAATTAAGGCGTTTGCCGCGGAGAAGTGTGTAACTGCGATGGAGGAATGCATGACCATGCTCGGTGGCGAGGGGTATATGGAGGAGAACGGAATTGCCAGGTGCGTACGCGGATGGACAACATGGTCGTCTGGTGGCTCACCTGGATCGCAGGTTGATTCCAGACGGCATAGTGGAGAAGATATGGGAGGGTACCATCACGGTCCTATCTCTGGACCTCGTGAGGGTCATCGAGAAGTCTACCACACTCAACGCATTTATCAAGGTACGCACATTTCCGGCATTTCTTAAAGTCCAGTTAATAAACCAACGAGCACGCCTTCAAAGTGGACCGAAGACATCATCGCGTCTTGCCCCGCTCCGCTGGCGCAAACCCTAGCGGCGCCACTAGCATCCCTCCGTGACGCGTTGCCCGAGCTCGTGGAAGCATACAAGGCGCCGCTGCACCCCCTCGTCCCTCGTCCGGCACTGTTCGTGTTCAGCCACATCGCGTCTTCTGTGTATCTCCTGGAACATGCCATCTGGGCCGCGAAGACTTCGGAGCCCGGCCACGAGATCGACGCTGAGGTTTTCAAGCGGTGGGTTTTGGAGGGCGGGCTCGACACGGCCCTGGAAAACGTACGCCGGGCGAAGAACTCATCGCAGGATCGCATGGAGACCAACTCGGCGATTGTGTATGGCGTCAACGCTAGTAAAGTTGCGGCGCATTTGTGAGGGGTCACCGACCGGTCTGCGAACTATGCATCCTGTAATTGGAGTATCAATGTCCGGAGCCTAATTTTACGGAAGGAAACATGCATTACTACATCAACATACAGAGAGGGACTGTTTACAGCGATGTTTACAAGAAGCACAGGTATGAATACAACCAGAATCCTAGAAGTTATGCGGTATGAGGCACCAAAAAACACCTTAGATATCAGGTGTTGGTGAGAATCATGCAAAACGCTAGTATAATCCGAGTCAACTCACCCAAGCAGACCTCGTCCGCCCCATCCTCGTCGTGGGATGAAGGTAAGTCTTACCCTGCGATCATCCGATCTGAGCACCTCTATAATGACCTCTTGCTGCGAGCTGATGTCAGCAGACGATAGGAGATCTATTGCCACGGAGCGTTCTTACGTTTTCTTGGGCGGCGACAAGTTCTGCGAGGGGTTGGAGCGATGATGTCGCGAAGGACGATTTGGTGAGAGGACCGAAAGACAAAACAAGATCCTCTCGCAAGAGCCCCTAGCAAGTTCAAGGCCGGTCAATCATCCGAGATACAGTGTGGTAAACCCGCATGGGCTTACTGCTGTAGCGGCAGGGCTCCCCGGTGCAACGCCTTCAACTTTTGCAAACGGCTGCGGAGTGTCGGTGGAGGCATGCTCCGTAGAGGAGGCTGCCGCTGTTACTGGTTGGGACTGTGCGCTCGGATCGTAGACTTGTTGTAACGCGAGCAACATGTTGTCCATGAGAGCTTTGAGGTCATTCCGCAGCTCGATGATCCGCACGCGAGCGTGGCGCACGGCCCATATATCTACGTCCGCCAGAGGAAAGCCCTCGGAGTCGACAAGAGGAGTGTCCATGGTCATAGAGTTGCTCTGCAGAACCGAGAGTTGGGCCTCCATCTCTGCTTCAATGGCATCCTTGCGGGCCATGAGCGAGCGTACATTGTCGGCAGCAGCAGAGTTGTTCATGCGTGGAGGCAGCGTAAATCCCATAGCAGGTGGTGGTCGCGGTTAGAAAGCAGCCTCAGGCGAGGCGGACGCGTCTCGCTTACGTCTAGTAATGTAAGTCCTATATTCGGAGTTATCCCGCATAACTAAGTGCACTCGCGTCTCACGCGCCACCGCGAGCAGCGCGTCTGCAATACTGTTGACAGCCACCACATCGTCTCATTATCCCTCCTCTCCAACATGGACGAGTTCACCCAGGGCAGCTACTCCCTGCAGCCTAAATCACGAATGCGGAAGGCTTCGTTTAACTCGCAGACATCCGCACAGACAGTACCCGTAAACTGGGGCCATAGGGCAACCACACCAATCCTGAGGCACCGACCATCTGCCGCTAGTATCCGTAGCGACGTGTGCGTACCACTTTCACAATGCATGCATGTGGTGGATATCTGAGTACGTGAACGCGTGAATCAGCTCTGAGACAGACCGCTCGGAGATTGTCGCGCCTGTACCACGAAGACATCATATCCTTCAGACCTCGGAGAGTCGACATTGGCTGGGTACACCTCCGCTGCATCCTCACTCCCGCGCAACTTCCCCCCTCTCTGCTACCGCGACGTCACCCTCGCACAGAAGGCTCAATCCAAGCCTCAGCTTCAACTCCCTGCACGCCAAAGACAGCCGTGGACCCCCCACCTCGCACTCCTCTCTGTCCTCACAGAAAGCCCGTAGTCCGGACGATGATGGCGGGATGGCTAAGCGGCTTCTGAGGTGGATGCATCATGAGAACATGAAGGCATGGATTATCCCAAGTCTGATCTTGGCGTCTGTATGGGTGAAATGGGCGGTGGGGCTAGGCTCATATTCCGGTCTGCACAACACAATTATCCTCGTCAATGATACAGCTGTTCATAGCATGCTCAGGTCAAGGGACGCCACCCATGTATGGCGACTACGAGGCTCAAAGACATTGGATGGAACTGACCATTCATCTACCGGTCCGGCAATGGTATACCTATGATCTTCAATATTGGGGACTCGACTACCCACCACTGACGGCATATATCTCATGGTTATGTGGTACTCTGTGAGTCGTTATACGTACCATTAGCCCAAACGCAGACACTCATCCTTTTGCAGTGGCGCATGGATAGACCCCTCCTGGGTCGCGCTCGATCGGTCCCGCGGGATTGAAACATCTAGCAGCAAGGTGTACATGCGGTTTACGGTTCTGGCCTTTGACACCTTTGTGTACGTCCCCGCTCTCCTCATGTTTGCCAAGGTCTGGCAAGGCACCCGCTCGGCACGACGACAGGTGAAGCGACATTCACAGTTTCAATATATCTTACTCAACACGTTTCTGTACGCATAGGAACTGGCACTCGCGACATTATTGTTCCAGCCGGCATTGATTCTCATCGACTTCGGTCACTTCCAGTACAACTCCGTCATGCTTGGTGATTAATGTGATGTCCAAGTCTGCGTACTTGTAACTAACGGTGATTTTAGGTTTCACGCTTCTGGCGGCAAACTTCTTCGCAGCAGAGCACGATATTGACGGCGCCATTTGTTTCGTGCTCAGTCTCGGCTTCAAGCAAATGGCGTTATATTATGCTCCGGCAATTGGCTCGTACCTACTTGCCAAATGTTTGTACCTCGGTCCTGCGGAAGGGTATGTAACATCCTCCGCCTTCTGCTACTCTCAACTCCCGCTGACGCCACTCTTAGCTCAAGACTATTCTTGAAGCTGGCCGTAGTGACGATCGTGTCATTTGTTGTTCTCTTCCTTCCCTTCCTGCCGCCTTTCGCCCCCGTATCCGCGATTCTCGACCCTATCACCCGTATCTTCCCCTTCAATCGCGGTCTCTTTGAAGACAAGGTCGCCAACTTCTGGTGTGCTTCGAACGTCGTCCTAAAGTGGAAGCGCTGGGCCTCTCAAGATCTACTGGTCAAACTATCTGCTGCCCTCACTGCGCTTGGATTCCTGCCCGCCATTGCCACATTGCTGTACAGCGCGTACAAACTTCAGCTCCAAAGTGCCCCTCGGGACAGTAGAGCGAAGGCTGTTCAACCGACGCCTCTCTTGCCACTGCTTCCATTTGCTATGCTCACATCCTCACTATCGTTCTTCCTGTTCTCTTTCCAAGTCCACGAGAAGACCATTCTCGTGCCGCTTCTCCCTATGACTTTGCTGCTGTCCGGATCGTCGCCCGACGAACAGACATTCGAACTCGGTATGCTCATGAACAACGTCGCGGTGTTCAGGTAATGATGCCTCCTTACTTTACCTGCCACTAGACCGCTCCTTGCTCACATTCGCGCATAGTATGTGGCCTCTCCTGAAGAGAGACGGTCTTGGAGTACAATACGTCGCTTTGCTCATCATATGGAACAAATTTGTCGGGTATAACCCCTTCAAAGTGGGCAAGAAATCATGGCTCCAGCTGCTCTCTATAGTACGTCTTATCGCACAAGGTCGTCGTGACCCGATTTTGATCAGTACTATCCAGACGATCTATGCCGTCTGCGCCGTACTACACGTCGCCGAGGCCCTGTTCACCCCTCCTGCTCGCCTCCCCGACCTCTTCCCCGTCCTCAACGTGCTCGTCAGCACCCCCGTTTTCGCCCTCGTCTGGCTCTGGAGCATCAAGCGCGGCGTCGAGGTTAGCTGGGCGCTGGGGGGTCTTGGATCGCGCTCGAACACGCACGCAACGCAACCCCCAACGTTAAAGAAGCCCCTTCCTTTCCCCTCCGATGGCCGCCCCGACAAAGCCTTGGGCAATGGAGAGGCGCCTGTCGATGGACTGTCGTCCGTGCGCGGTTCCGGTTTCCGCACGATGAGCTTGGGTTTCGCGGAGGGCCGCAGGAGGAAGGTCAGGAGTGGGAGCGTAGACCTCCACTAGATGGAATGTGCTGTGTACTATGCGGATCGTCGACAATCATTGGGTATGTGGCTTTTCTCAGGAGCGTGAATTCAATACGATCAAGCGGATCATACTTCGTCTGATCAGTCGGAGAACATTGCTGTTCATATCACGCAGAGCGTGCGTATGGATAGAGCTACAGCAGTTCTTTGAGCTGAACGTTGTTCACCCTCCGATCGTTCTTACTCGCTTTCCCAATGCGGAAGATGGTTCAGTGCTCCTGTAGTGTTTGCACGCGCGAGACGATGGGCTCGTGCTTCTTCGTTCCAACCACAATGCACCCCGCAGATCAATTTGGGTCAAAGTTGCCTCAAAGCACTCCCAGCGATGGTCAAAATGCATTCTCCGCCGTCTATGTAGCGACGGTCGTCTGTTTACGACAGGTTCAGAGCCTGAAACACATATCTCGGGAAAAGCTTGTTCAGTTCGGCATGGACATCTCCATAGTCGCGTGTGGAATCAGGTTGAGCTCGTCTCTCATACTTCATGTCCTACAGCGTACTGATAGAACGAGGGTGCTTCAGCTAGGTTGGGATATTTGTTCGATGCCTTCGCTATTCGCGACAGACGCAGCACGATCAGAGATGTCCTCAGGGATTGCTTGTCCCAGCTGCAGAGAGTGAGGTTCTATCCCAAACGAGATCGTGTGGATATTCGCATCTTCTTCTGGGGTTACGTTCCGTCATACGCCACGTATAATGCGACTGACACGAACCCATAGGGCATCCCGACGTTCCGAAACGTATGCCTCGTACACGAGCCGAACTCCGACCAGCTGTTCTTCGTCAACGCGCGATCCCTGTTGGCCAGAACATCCTCCGAGTCGATGATTTACGAAGATACTGTTTTCATCCGAGTTCAAGGCTCGTCCGCAGAGGTTCGCTCTTTTGCGTATTCCGTCGTCGATACGTCTTCGGACCGACTCTAAAATCCAACAGCTGTGTACACCTCCATCCGAACTGCAAGCACTGTTCGGTGAACTCGTATCACTACTCACCAGCAATTTCGAACTATTGGCTGTCTTACCAGAGGACGAACGCACACAAGACCTCGGAACGATGGTGGCATTCGCCGCGTGCATCCTCGAGTTCCCGGTCGCGTACGTCCCGATGGCCCACGGCGGTGGCGCATTCCTAGCAGGCACCCCGCTCGACGTCTATGAATGCATACTCGAGAGCGATGCATCCTCGAGCGTCAAGGTTCCGGACAAACACGTCATGCTCAAGTTCTCATGCCCACAAGGTGTCGCGAAGACGAAGGCCGAGCTGCATCCAAAGGCAATGGTCGACAAGCTGCAAACTCTCTTCGAGGCTAGACTGGGAAAAGTGGCCTTCCCGGGACGGGTGGTAGTACGTTGGTCTACGGAGACGTTGGACAGAGTCGCGTTGTAGTAACTATCACATCGTTGGGTATCATGTTCATTATCGTAGCGGTGATTAGGCAAGGCAAGCTCGCCATACATGACAAGTCGACGTTGATCGACTTATACATCAAGTAAGGGGTTGAGTTCCATCTCGGCGGAGCTTATAGGGCGATGAGAGTTGAAGGTATCAAAGTTACTTCAAGAAGTACAGCAAGGTGCTTCAAAACGTTCTTCGTACGTGTGACCCTCAGCTTAAATTGAGCATACATCGCAAGCAAGGCATCCCAAGTTTTCAGCGCGGGTGGTTGCAATTTCTGAGGGATGGAACCGCAACAGACCGCAAGTCTACTGAACCGAGGAGTTGCCGAGGAGCGAACGAGAGGACAAGAGGGTGTGACGTGATGGATGTGATGTGACTGGGGCGCTTGGGTCTCCGGGAATTGCCGACTCCAACTGGCAAGTTGTGGCAATTAGAGTTCAGCCACCCCGCCCTCCTCTACCGCACGATACTGGCGCACCGGATCGGGAACGACAAACTCAAGACTTCAAGATGGGTACGTAGGCTGAAACTATGCTCATACATGGGATGGAGGAGTGCTGATACAGGATCCTTCTCAATGTAGTCCGCTACGCCGCCGCCGCCACTGCCACCAACCCGGAGAAAAGTGCGTTCAGAGAGGCGGAAGTTATGGCTGGATTTTGGCGGGAACTGATGGTGTGTGTGGTGCGTTTACAGCCTCCCGCGCTCGCGGCGAGTACCTCCGGACGCACTTCAAGAACATGCGCGAGGTCGCGGCTGCCTTGACGGGTCAGTGATTCGGATACTGGGAAGGAAGTGTTGGGAGAGACTGAAGAGTGAAATTGTGTCGTAGGCCTCAAGCTCACGAAGGCGTACACCTACCTTGCGGATGTCAAGGAGCACAAGCAGATCATCCCCTTCCGCCGTTTCGCTGGTGGTGTCGGCCGTGCGAGCCAGGCGAAGCAGTTCAAGGCTACCCAGGGTGCGTTGATTTATCCATTCAGTCCGTCCCGCGGTGCTCAGACCGAAGACCCGAAGGTCGCTGGCCCGAGAAGTCCGTGAAGTTCGTCCTCCGCCTCCTGAAGAACGCCGAGTCGAACGCGGACGCGAAAAACCTTGACGTCGAGGACCTTATCATCAAGAACATTGTTGTGCAGCAGGCGCCCGTACGTCCCCAACACCCTGTCTTGCTAGTTGTGTCGTACTGATCAAACGTCCGCGCTCCGTTCAGAAAACCCGCCGTCGCACGTACCGTGCACACGGTCGTATCAACCCCTACCAGGGTCACCCTTGTCACGTTGAGATCATCCTCTCGGCGACCGATTCCGAGGTCGAGCGGGCCAAGGACAAGGATGTTGTTGCTGCCTCATCGTTCGACGGCCTCAACAGGCGACAGGTCGCCCGCAGGCGGATTGAGGCTGCGCGCATCGCGTAAGCTTGCTTTCTGCCTGGAGTGAGGGGAGGCCGAGGTGGAGTGTAGTTGGGATTCATGCCATCTACTTGCGATGCCGTGCGTGGGCATCGTTGTCTTCATATGTATGCGTATGCCATGTCGTCAAAACGAGAACAGACCGCGCGGTACTATACACATGGGTTATGCATTCTCTCTCTTTCTGACGTATGCTGCCCCTTCAGTGCATCCTACTAATGTTGCAGGCTGGCAGCGCGACGCGACTCACTAAATACAGAACAGCACGAATGCAATATCACAGCAGGTGTACATACAACGATGAGACGGCGAATAGATGAGGAAATGACGCTATTTCTTTTTCCTTTTCGTACCGCGGGATCCGGCTCCCGCCCCCCTGCCGCGACCCCTTCCTCGTCCGGTGCCCTTCGTGCCTTTTCGAGGTTGCTTTGAAGCTATTGAGGCGGCTAGGGTGCCGTCAGCACATGCTTGCTCTGAGAAAGACGGAGGAAACGCACCTGGAGACTGTCTTGGGTCCTCCTCGTCCTCCGCATACTCGGTACCTGCATCGGTTCCGGTTGCGACGCTATCTCGTGGCGTGGGTGCTACGCTCTCATCCCCACTTTCCTGGGTTAACGCACTGCTGTCGCTGTCGCCGCCCACCAAACCCGCCATGTGCTTGAGCTTACTCTTCCCCTTCCGGCCGCCCCGCCCAGACTTCGTTTGTGTCACTGGCGATGGTGCGGGGGATGAGGAGGGGAGGGACACGGACGCGCGCATTCGGCGCTCAGACATGATGGCTTCGAACGTCTCGTCGTGGGGCAGGGTATATTCGTGTCGGAAGAAAGGGTGCATCGAGAGGTTGTCGGACGGCGATGGCGAACGCGGGGGTAATGGTGGGGTGCTTGCGGGGCCCTCGCCCGGGAAGTCGTATCCGTCCGCTTCCTGCAGCGCGAGCCGAGCGAGGTTCAAGAAGAGGCGGGCCGCTACTCGTGAACAAGGATGGCGCGCGTGCGGACGCGCGGGGAGGACTCACGATATTCTCGAGGATGTCGAGGTCGTAGCAGGTGCGCAGCTTCGCCCAGAGGTCGTCGATGGCGACGAGCTCGCCGGTGTCGCGGAGGATCGCGTTGCGCATGGTGAGGACGTGGAAGTGGCGGTGGATGCCGACGGGGCGGGCGCGCATGAGCGAGCGGAAGAAGGCGATCTCGCCCTCGACGGAGTCGAGCCAGCGGGGCTCGAGAGCTGCTTCGTCGTCGTCGACCTCCATCTTGGTAGACATGGCGGGAACGGCGGTGGAGATGGAGGGTGTGGGGAGCAGGAGGAAAGGGTCGCGGTGGCGGTGGCGGCGACTTGCGACGCGTCGGCGCGTTCCCTCTCGGCTCGCGGGCCGAGGCGCGTTGAAAGGGCGCGCCCGAGCCCTTCGTCCTCCTACCATCTCCTGGCGACATGTAAGGGCATTCCATGCCAAGGGAGCCCTCTCAGTGTGCATCGTCTTTCATACGCATAAATTCCATGCTCGTGCTCGCTCGCTAAACAACGTCCTCACACGCGCTGAGTGGAGCATGCTCCATATTCCTTGGGCATCCGACCTTGTCGAACATGCACATATCTTCTGCAGTCCAGCTACGACTACACCATGACGGTTTCCACCTTAGGTCTGTACACCTCATTGGTAGACCTCCTAAGTCCGCGCTGCACAAAGGAGGGGTTTCCGGGGAAAACTATCCAAAGTATTGCGGATGAAGCCCGGTATGTTGAACAGTATGGAGCGACTCAACAGTTATACCGTTACTCAAACATTTGCTTCCAAGGTGAATCCCACCCTGTTTTACAGCATTGTTAGATCATGGAACAATTGACGTGACTACGAAAATAACTGATGGAGATATACTCCAAATTTGCTGAACACCGCGGTGCATGTTTTGGAGAAACACCGTTACCGCGCCGAATACATTGGCGTTGGGGTTGCATATCTGCGCCGGGAAATTGATCCGTAGACCTAACACTCACCCCCGCGGCTCTATACTTAGGATGTTCGCAATGGACTAGACGGGATTCTGCGTCTCTACCCGAGCGTCGTGCGTCGAGACGCTGGTGTTTTATGTCGCCCAACTCTGAACATCTATCCCAAATCCATCGCGCGGCGCATTAGGCACAATTGACGGTCAGATTGTGCCTCTCCTTGATCTACATTTTGAGCCAAGGCTAACCAACTTGTACGTAAAACCAGGGCTAAGTATGTCATAGCCAACTGTCAACAATTCGGATATGTACTGTTCATGGACCCCGTGGGTCCCGGTATCCGGCGCCCGGTCAACACCACTGAGCGACCCACTACATGGCCGAGTTGTTCGCAATGCGGGCGCTGCAGGCTGTGACCAGCTCAGCTGAACATCGTAAGAACATTCCCTACTACGCGGGGCCGGGGTTTGATTTTGAATTGATTAAGCGCTTATCGCCGGCGTAAGGGCGCCCGTACACATGTCTATACAAACATTCGCACAACATAGTGGTCTTGGTGCGTGCTACAAGTCCTCATCGAGAATAAAAAGGCTGAATATACTTCTAATATTTCTATGTGCTCAGTGGTGACTACAGATGACCCCGACGAAATCGGTCGGAGTGACGCAGAGTCGTGAGGTCTCACAGTCCTTGCCAAGAGGCGAGATATTCCCCCGAAAGCCAATTGTTTATCGACTTTGGGAGAGCGCGGAGCCCTTCAAACAAATTAGGTGCCCCGGGATCAGGTCTGCAATGTGCTTCTGCGCAGTTCTCGTGTTTACATTGATGTCATCTACAGACCTAGCACAGGAGACAGTGCTCCGTGCAGCTAGCACTCGGACGTTCGGCACAAAATATGCCGCTAACGGTATACGACGGATGTAGCTGCCTCTCTGGAGTGCTCGACGCCTCTGCGGGTAGCGTGAGTGGCGACCATAGCATATAGAGTCACATAAGTTGGGAGTATATGAACGTCGATGTTTGTGTTGACCTTTGCAGCGCCCAACTCTACTCTAGAACCACGCGACATGATCCAATATGCAGCCACCCCCTCAGCTTTAGACCAAGCTTGGCCACCCCCGCTAGCTCGGCCTCTTTTCTAGCGTCTACGCCTCTCCGTTGTGCATCGGTGGTATGTGTATCGGAGACGAATGGGAGTCCGGTGAGATGAGCAAGGAGAGCTCGCTCAAGCTGCTCGATGCGTTCTACGAGGCCGGGGTCAACTTCATTGATACGGAGAACAACTACCAGAACGGGACGTCCGAGAAATTCATCAGAGAGTGGATGGAGCAACGCGGCATCCGGGACCAGGTTTGGTTTTATGCGTACCTCCGACTCTTGGGTGCGCTGACGTCTGCGATGCACACAATACACGTCGCCGTTCGTGCTTGCCAGGCAGGACATCAAGCAGAAGACATCGTATGTGGGGAACAGGGTCAAGTCTACGCACCTCTCCGTCGAGGAATCCTCAAAAAGCCTCCCCACCTCCTACACGGATATCTTCTACGTTCACTGGGTGCATATATGCCGTCGTACGAGCTCAAGCTGTCGAATACAACCGCTTACCGCATCTCTCGCAGTGGGACTACAAGACCAGCATCGAGGAGCTCATGAACGGCCTGCACAACCTCGGGTCTCAGGCGAAGTGCTATACCTCGTAAGTTATCGCCTGCGTCCGGCCCACGCGTCCCGAATATGAATAGCCGTCCCAAGTCTGATGCCCCCGCCTAGGTCGTCGCGCACGCCAACACGTACGCCCGGTCCACCGGCAAGACGCCGTTTGTCACCTACCAGGGGGCCTAGAGCGTCCTCCAGCATGTCTTCGCGCGCGAGATCATCCCGGAGGTCCGGGGTGCGGGGCATGGCCCTCGCGCCCTGGAACGTGCTCGCCGCCGGCAAGATCCGCAAGGATGAAGAGGAAGCGTCTCGGCGCGCGACGGGCGAGAAAGGTGTGTCTGGGCTCCTTGCAACATCACACGTGTAGTGCGGCCCCTCATGCTCATGTGTGTGCGAACTGTCCAGGCTGCGCGACCTTAGTGAGCGGTTCTAAATGGGAGCGCGACGAGACGGAGAAGAAGGTCGCGAAGGTCCTCGAGGGCCGAGCGAGCGTGGTTTGCGCGTCCAGCATCCAGGTTGGTTCGTAGCGGTGATCCGTTAATCGCTGCCCTGGGATGGATGGCTAAGGCCCCGAGGGGCGCCCTCGCAAAATCGCCAATTCGTACGTCATGCAGACGGCCCTGTACGTATTCCCCGCCGTGGGCGGACAAGGCACTTAACATCGCGCTCACCCCGGAGCATATCAAGCTGATAGAAGGCGTGGTGCCCTTTGAACCCGGGTTCCCATCGTCCTTCATTGTCAGTCCACCTTCCCTTGCTTTTGTGCCGCTGTGAGATGGACGACTGACATGATGGACGCTACAGGGTGATGGAACGGAGTACCACCGGGCGGGATTCCCAATTTCAGAACTCTCATGTCGACCGGTCGACCAGTGGCCTCTGCCTCAGGGCATCCGCCCGAGCCCTCCCGAGTAGAGGGATCGGTTCTGTGAATGCGAGAACATGTTTTCTGCGTAGGATCCAGTGGCCTCGTAGGTTTGTAGACCGCCCAAATCAACACTCAGTTTCCAACCGCCACTCTGGCTTTGCGTTAATATGACCAACATCCCAAACGTGTCTCGGGTCTGCTGTATATATCCTGCTATGGACCAAAGCGTCACTCTCGAGCCGGTGAACCGTCTGGATTATGTGGACAGACTGCAGGCTGGCCATGAGGGGGGCCGGCAGTGATGTCAGCCTCGTGGGTACAGGAACGCCTTGCCATCGAATTGACCGCCAGCCCGGCTCGTCTTGAAGCTTGAACCCGCGTCATTGCGAGACAGTGTGGATGACGTTCACCGTACTAGAATGGACGATTGAAAGATCGCATATATGACCGCTGGCCGAATTTTAGTGTGCACTTGTTGGAAGCGGGATCCGTCACGATGACCCGCCACGGAATGCTCCCGCGTGAATCGTGTGCACCGGGCTACGCACGCAACGGGTGTTTCAACGCCATGGATATCGAGTATAAACAAGACTGAGATACTGATGTTATTGTTCAGAATTCACAACCGTGACCGCTACAGTACTTCTGAAGTGGGTGGCGGCGAGCGCTTAAGTGTTAAGTTCCGTCCACAGAAGAGTGGCACGGTGCCTCCGGAAGGCTGCAGCTGTCAATGTCAGCCCACAGTCGAAGAACTGGGGGGTCCGCCCGGAAGCGCTTTACATCCGGTGACTGCACGTCCGGAGCTCGTCGACAGCTCGACGCGCCGAAACGGGGAGCTGCGTGCCGCCCTCGTCCGAATGCGGTTTATCCGCTCCGCCAAGCTCCCTCCACTCCTCACTCGGGGCGCTGGCTTAGAGTTCGAGGGCCACGCGCGCGCTGCGCACCGCCAGTGGAAACGGCGCCGAGGGTAGCAGCAGCGGACGCAGCTGGGCGAGACTCGCGGAAGCATACAATAGCCATGTGCGCCGGTCCCGAGGCGTCCTGTCCTGCATTTTGCGGTGGCGAACGACAATTAAATTCTCTGCTCCCGGGGACGGGTCGATCGCACGTCCCCCTGGAGCCCCCTATAGCTAGCATACAGCCATATCGGGCGCACCGCTGCGTCGTATTAGGTGTGTCTCCCCTGGGGGCGTAACGTACTTTCGTTCTCCCGGCGTGTGTCCGCGGATCCCGTTCGCTTCAGCCCGCGGCCAAACCCCGGGACCGGCGGGGTGCCGTGCACGCCACCTCCTACTCGGCACCGAGCGCAGCAGCTGGTCCAGGGCGGCGGCGGGCCTCAGGCGTCCGTGATACACCCCCTGCTCGCGTCCTCGACCGTCTTCACGTATTTGTAGAGCGTGCCTTGCGAGACCTTGAGCGGGGGCGCGGTCCAGGCGGCACGGCGGCGCGCGAGCTCGTCCTCCGGGACCCGGAGCTCGATCGTGTTTTTCACCGCGTCCACGGAGATAATATCGCCGTCGCAGACGAGGGCGATGGGGCCCCCGACCTGCGCCTCAGGGACGACGTGCCCGATGCAGAAGCCGTGCGATCTGGGGGGCGCCGTCCATGCAGCGGGCGAAGAGTAGTGGCGAATAGGGGGGCAGGCGGCGGTCAGCAATGGGCGGTGGTAAACGATGAGCAAGGGAGAACGTACCCGCCGCTGAAACGGCCGTCCGTTAGGGATGCGACGTCGTGGCCGAGGCCGGCACCCATGATCAGACTGGTGGGCTTGAGCATTTCAGGCATGCCTGCGGAAAGGAGAGTCCCGTGTCAGTATCAGCACCAAATGCACCCGCACCGCCGCGGATGGTGACATGCTCCGGCGGGTGTCAGCTAGCGGACGCACCGGGACCACCCTTGGGACCAAGGTAGCGGAGGACGACGACGGTCTTCTCGCCCTTCTTGATCGAGCCGCTCTCGACGGCGGCGACGAACTCGTCCTCGCTGTCGAACGTACGGGCCTTGCCCGTGAAGCCGAGGCCCTCCTTGCCCGTAATCTTTGCGACGGCGCCGCCGGGAGCAAGGTTCCCCTTCAGGATGCTGCACAGCGCGCCAAGGGTGAGCAATTTTGCGGGCATGCTGATCGGAAAAAACGCAAAGCTCACCGCAGGTGGCCAGTCTCCTTGATCGGCTGCTCGAGGGGGCGGATAACGTTCTGCCGCGAGAACTCGAGCTCGCCGTGTTCGTGCGTCCACCGATCGAGGTTCTCGCCAAGGGTGCGTCCCGTCACGGTCAGATTGTTCCCGTCGATCAGCTTGTTCTTGAGCAGATAGGCCAAAATCTCTGTCACAGTCACACGAACCGTCAATATCTCGACGTGAAGAGCTGAGAAGAAAGATATGCCATACTGGGGATACCGCCGAGCTTGTACACGTCCTCCATGACGTACTTGCCGCTGGGCTTGAGGTCCGCGATGAAGGGCGTGCGGTCCGACACCGACTGGAAGTCGTCGATGGTGAGGTTGATGCCTACGGAGTGCGCGATGGCGATGAGGTGCAGAACAGCATTTGTTGAACCGCCGAGAATCATGGTCAGGACCTGGGCGAGGAGTTAAATGAACGCGTCGCAAAGAGACATTTGAGACAGACATACCATGGCATTCTCAAACGCTGAACGCGTCATGATGTCTCGCGGGAGGATGTTCTTCTCTAGGAGATTTAGCATCGCTGCGCCTGCCGACTCGCACTCTGCGATCTTTTCCGGGTACTCCGCAGGGTACGAGGAGGAACCAGTGAGCGTCATACCCATGGCTTCCGCTGCGCTAGCCATAGTATTTGCCGTGTACATCTGCGGCAAACGTCTTAGCTTTGTCTGGCACGGTACATGGGTACACACTCACCCCACCGCATGCGCCGGGACCGGGGCACGCATGCCGGACCGTGTTGTAACGGAACTTTTCGGCGTCGTCGGTCTTTCCATCCTCCAGATACTTGCCGTACGACTGGAACGCAGAGACGATATCCAGTTGCGGCGCGCCCTCGCACGAACCGGGCTTGATAGTACCACCATAAATCATGAAACCTGGCCTGTTCAATCGTCCCACTTTGTCCAAATGTCAGAAACGCGTGAAATAAACGCATATATTCACGGAACGCACAAGCCATCAACACGCCGGGCATGTTCTTGTCGCAGCCGGGAATGGTGACCATGCCGTCAAGCCAGTGGCCTCCCGCGGCGGTCTCCACCTGATCCGCTATGAGGTCGCGGGATTGCAAGGAGTACGTCATGCCTTTTGTGCCCATACTGATTCCATCACTGCAAGACGCGCGCGTCCGAATTAAGCTGCGCAGTATACCTCATTGCAAAAGTGATACGCACCTGACGCCGACGACACCGAACTGGTATCCAATAAGCCCCGCATCGTACAAGGATTTCCGTACATGCTGGCCGAGGCCGAGCAGGTGCTTATTACATCTGCACACATGTAAGCCGCAGCGCAGAAGAGAAGGGGGCACACGTACGGGTTGCCCTCGTACCTTGTAACCGTCAGCGACGCGCCCGAAAACGCCAGTGCACGTGTCACTCACCATATGCTCGCCACGCCGACCATCGCCTTGTCAAAGTCCTCGTCCGTGCGGATGCCGTCCGTGTCGTACAGCATGGCCTGGCTCGCGCCCTGGTCCTTTGGCTTCGTGATCGTCCGGCTGTACCGGTTCAGGATGGGCTTCTCGCTGCATGCCGGCGCGGACGTCGAGAGCAGGCGGCGCGGGCTCCGTCTGAGCACCGCGCGTGCGGGGAGAGCGGCAGCGTTCCAGGAGTGCATGGTGGCGGCAGTGACGCTGATGAAAACGCGAAGTGTGCCAGCTGCAATTGCAGATGCTTCGCGTGCTCCACTCGAGTCAATCCGAAGCGCGCGAAACAGAAGAGTCACCATTGGCTGTGACTCCTGCACGTGCGGCGTGACGCCTTCCAGAACAGGCGCACGCGTGCTGCACCGCTTCGGCGCTAGCTGGAGATCTGCCCGCGACATCCGCGATCTAGATGGCGCCCTCGGAGAAGTCAAATTCGTGTCGGACCCTGCCGCTCCTGGGGGCAGGTCTTCCGCACAAAACTCAGTACATTGGACCTGAATAGATCCAGAGTGCCATAATCTTGCCGTTGAAGATGATCTTGCTCTGTGCACAGTCGGCAGACCCGTCCAGCCCCATCCTAAAGCAGGCCGGGCGGTTACCCGATATCAGCGTCCAAGCGGTTCCCACGATCCAGATCGAGATAGCGTTCTGAGCAAACCGGGCGATGAGCCCCAAAAGTTTAGGACCCGACCGCGCTGATCGAGCCTATCGGAACACGCACCGGTGACAGTGACCATGTGCGTTTCTACCCAAAACACGCCACCTCCGTAGCGCATTTTCCTTCCCAAGAACGGTGGCGCGCTGAACGGCGTTGGCGCTGCACAGGAGCTGCTCGCGTGCGCGCGGCCGCAGCGGCGAAGGTACCGGCATGGCGGCGCTGGAGCGACAAAAGCAGCAACCACCGAGGGCCGAGTATATTGCCAGTCACGCCGATCGTGTTTCGGCTAGACAGTGTGACCGTGACTCTTTCTACAGCGCGCGACAGCCAAAGCGGTATGCAGATCATCGCTGTGGTGAATTTCCACCCCGACAAATCAGCGTCCCTGTTCAGTGTGATGACAACCGTGCCCTCTCCACCCCGTCGGGCGCGCGCAGCGTCTGAGGACGGTGCGCGTGCAGCCCAGCCGTTAGATAGCGACCAAAGCGCGGGGCCGGGGGGAGCCAACGAGGGCGCCGTCGCAGTAACGACGGCGGAGCGGGGCTGCCTGAGTGGCGGCGTCGGAGTGTGGCTGAGCATCGATCGTTTCTTGACCGCATCCCCGTAGACCAGCGCTTGCGGCACGGTGATCTGGAAAGACTGCTATGCACCTCGGCTCTCGCCCGGTGCGTCGCTCGAGGGCTGGCTGACGATTCGTGCCCGCCCCCTGCACTCTGCGGCGGAAGCAAACCCCCTCGGGTCGACCTTTTCAGCGGGGTACAGACCTGGGCGCCGACATAGCGAGTGTCGATTTCCCGCCCCTCTTTTCTTTTGAAAGAAAGACTCACCCCAGACTTCAAGATCTCGTTCCCCCCGCGATATACGCCTGCAGCATATGGGCTCTCTATTCCTCGCCGCCATCTCTACTGCTGCTGATTTGCGCAACTCCTGGAGCCGTCGTCATCAGCCGTGGAAAGCCACTGAAGAGGACTTCGCTACGAGGGCATGAAACGTCAACGGCACAGTCCGCCACAGCGGCACAGTTCGCTTCCTCCCAGCCTCCATCGGCTGCTCGTCTCCGGCCCGCCTCAGCAGTCGCAGGACGCCGACGACGATGCGGAGGACACCGCGCTGCAGAGGGGGGACGACGGTGAGGAGATCCCGTTCGGAGGCGCAGCCGATCCCGTCAATCCCGCTCCGGGGGCGGAGCCCGCCCTCCCCTCGCTCGTCCTCACGCAGGCTGCGTTCGCGGGCCTTGGGGTCGTCGAACCTATAGCCAGCCGTAGACACAGTCGATCTCCAGCGCCGCATGCCGCCCAGGTGGCTGCTGGCCCCATACCCGCCCTTCCGTTACCCGGGCCCTCGTTCCCTCCGCCACGCATCGTGCGCACCGATCCAGTCTATTACGCCTCGACAACATCCTTACCACCTACTCATCCTACCTCGCCGCCCGGTCCGCATCTTCGGCCCATCTCATGGAGTCCAGAGAGTCCGCCGCTAAGGGCGCTGCCGACTGCCAGGCTCGATAGCCCGGATAGGAGCGTCCCTCCGCTGCCTCGGATGCGCCTCCAACGTAGTCCGATGTCCGGCGCCGCCACACCCCCTTCACATCCCGTCGCTGGCCCGTCACGGCTCCCAGAAGAGCCAATGCCCCGGGGACGACAGCGCAGGGCAAAGGGGAAGCAGCGGGCGGCGCAGACGAGACGCCCCTCGCAAGAGACGGCCTCAATAGAGGCGCACGCCTACGGTGCCCACCGGAGGCAAAATCCTGCAAGTATCGAACGCGGTGAGTAATTCAGTTGCGATCTCTATTGGACGCATGGATACGAGCCGAGTAGATTTTAGCAGCGTTGCTCGAGCTCCGTCCAGTGGGTTCGCGGAAGCACGGAGCGAGGCGAGCCCACGGACCGCTCGTCCTGAGAGCGTACGGCAGCAGGAAGCAGCGCCTTCTCCGAGACGAATACCGGAGAGCGGGCGGGGAAGTCCTGCGTCATTGACGGCGGAAAATTATCCTGTCGCGGTTGGATCCACGGCATACTCCGTCACCACCTTGTCGCCGCTGCGAGCGACGATCTTGCCGCCCGGCGTCGAGCCTGCGAGCGCGCCTGCGGTCGGACCCCAAGAGTCCGCCTCTTCCGGAGTCGCCGTCTCGCCGCCTGCGGGGCGGGAATTGTCGCGAACTGGCGGAGAGAGGACGGAGGTGAAGCGCAGCGAGTCGGACACGGAGGGCGAGGTGGCTGCTGTGGGAGAGAAACGGGCGCGGCGGGCACGTTCAGAGCAGCGAGAGAGCACGGCGTCGTCGAGCTCGGAGCACGCGCAGGCGCCAAAGTCGAAGAAGACGCTGATTGCCTGTCACTTCTGCCGAGGTAAGCAGCCCTTCCCCGCTCGTCGCGGCCGTCGCCCGTCTAGGCCTTCTGGTGGGAGATGACTGACGTCGGTTCCTTCCCGTCCGGCACGACAGCCCGAAAGCTGCGATGCGATGGACTGAGGCCGTCATGCAGCAACTGCCGCAAACGCGTCAAGGTGTGCACGTACGAGCAGCAGCCGAAGCGGCGGGGGCCGGGCAAGACACCGCGTGCGACGGTGCGGCGGCGGACGCGGCACGCGACGGCGACGGGGGACGAGGACGCGGAGCCAGGGCGGGCGGCGGAGGTGGGGGTGGGCGTCGCGAGTGGCAGTGGCAGCGGGGTGGCGAGTACGGGGGCTGCTGCGGGCGCCCCGGGACCGGAAGCCGCGGGACCCTCGAACGCGGAAGGGGCGTCTGCAGCGGGGGCTTCTCTCCCTGCTTCTGCTGCCGCCGCCGCTGTCCAGACGGGTCCCTTCCCAATGACGCGCCAGGCGTTCGAGCCCCAGCTCACAGGCCCCATCCCCACCTATCCCGGCTTCGCATACCGTCCTCCGTCCGCACACAGCGCCGGCCAGCTCCCCCCCTTCCACTTCTACTCGCTCGGACGCGGCATGAGCCGGAGCGTTGCCTCCGACAGCGTGCGCTCCTCGAACACCTCAAACGTTTCCTCCGCCCCCTCTGTCCCCGACTCTGAGGAGGGTCCGGAAGGGAGCGTGGCGGACGAACTCATGGAACTCACGGAACTGGAAGAGTTCTATCAGCACCCCCAGCCGAGGCCAGGGCCAGGAGAGGACGGTTCGCAATAGAGAGCGTCCGCTGCGGACACACATGGGGGCGAGGGAAGGACGCCGCAGAGGGGCGTGGGGCGCAGGGTGATATGCACACTCGGACGACCCTGCTTCTCAGCCTGGGCCAGCGAGGGTGCGTGCACCGTTTCCCATGTGGTTCGCCGTTGCCGTGGACGGTGACAGTTGGACACACGCGCCCTGATTCTCGGGGATGGTCCGCTGGTCCGTTAGCGTTGGCGGGCGGGGCGTGGGTGCTCCGGGGAGGCGTGGGCCCGCGAACTTGTTAATCTACATATACATACGACTGGTCGTGCTAGTTCGCCGCGGTCGCGCGCGAGTGCTCTCTGATTGTTTCCATAGGATATCCGGCTGGGTAGTGTATGCACGGTATACTGTCTAAACACGACTATTGTAGCGTAGGGCTAGGTAGCGCTAATACGGCTAATAGAGCACGGTTGTAACCGCATTGCTTTGCGTTAATCGCCCTTACGGCGCGCGGGGACGGAGTAATGGAGGTGAAACAGCGTTGGGCTCGGAAGCGGGCCCGGTTGATAGGACGGAAGCGGGCTCCGATGCCTGCAATTGGACAGCCATTCGGATCGCTGAGCCTGACCCAGCGGCTATGTCGGCGCCGGAACCTCACTGATGGTTGTATGCGGTCGAGACCAGAAGAACGCCCCCACCCCCGCACATCCGCACCATATCCCTCCGTCCCTCTTCCCCTCTCCTCTCATGGACCCCATCGACCATCGCCACCGCCGCAGCGACGTCGACCATGACCGTGCCCGCGACCTCGACCGCCTGAGCCGCAACGGCAAGCCCGCCCACCACCGCTGCCCCAGCCGCCCGCGCGCAGACACCGGCAGGATGCCCGACGGCGACACCCCCGGCTACACCCTCATGGTCGCTGGCCGCCGCACCGGCAAGACCTCCTTTCTCCGCCTCCTCCTCGACACCAGCAACGTCGCCTCCTCCGTCTCGCGCGACCAGCTCGCCTCCGTCGCGAAGTTCGTCCAGGGCTCCAGCGGCCATACTTCGCATGTCCGGACCGTGTCAATCGACATTGACCTGGCGCCTGACGAGCTCGACGAGGAGCATCCCCTCAACCTCACCCTCATCGACACGCCCTCGCTCGACTTTGCGGACAAGCACGCGTCCGAACGCGCCCTCCAGGACATACTCCGGCACGTCGAGTCGCGTTTGGGGGAGAGCTTGGACGACGTGAGTACTCGCCAGGGCTCATTAGCCGCCCATATCGCTAGGCGCTGACGCCCGCTTCTTCAGGAACGCAAGGCCTATAACGGCGACCACCATGTGCATCTGTACGTCCCCCCCTCTTTCGCGTCTTTCTACCCCATATTTTGCGACCTGGTTTCTGCCCACGGGGACATGCGCTATCGAGGTACGCTCCACCCACAGTAAGATCACCCGCAGAGGTGACCTCACGTTGGGCGGGCGTCGCGTCGATTCAACACCCATATCTGTCCATGAATGAGCGAACAGGAAAAGGCAATCGTTGGAGAAGCAGCGGCACAGGGTCCGCCGGTTCTATACATCCAGTTCACTGCGCATCCGCTAAGGGTACTCCCCGCTTCAAGTGATAAAACTCCTTGCTACATTAGACGCATGTATGCAGTATGCATGACCAACCGGACCGATTTCCCCGATTAGCTTGGCTAGCGAAGCATCTGCTAACGTGTTTTTCCAGATGCGTTTACTTCCTCGACCCAAACTACATAGTACCACCCTCCGTACCTGCACCACCCGCGCCCCTTGTACCACGAGCACGTACCAACAGTCTTTCTACCCATGAGTCAGAACCTGTCATTCTAGACCCTCCGGTCACCAGCAACCCCGTACTATGTCGACCTGTCCTCCCCCACGCCGACGTAGCCGCCATTCGCCGACTATCTGCGCGCGTCAACGTGCTGCCGGTAGTAGCCTGTGCAGATACTCTAACGACTGACCGTCTCACTGCGGTGAAGATGGCTATTCGTAGAGATCTTGCTGAGGCAGGCATCGGCTTCGGCATCTTCGACCTCGACATTCCTCTGTATGCGCAGCTGGAGTCCAAGGTCATGAAGCACAAGACCGAGAACGGCTACATGAAGCATCTCACCGGCCCCGGCAACTCCCCGCCCACCACACCTATCACGCCAACACTCTTGAGGCTACCGTTCTCTCTGATTTCTCCAGATTTGTACTCGCACAGCGACGGTGTTGCGAGAGCTCCGCTGTCGCGTAACGAGCTCGTACAGCAGTTCGCTCCTTCGAAACACATCGCGCACAAAACCCAGACTGCGCCCAAAGTCGTCCGCGGCAAGTTCGTCAGGAACTTCCGCTGGGGTGCACTTGACGTCATGGACGCCAGCCATTGCGAGTTTCTGCACCTACGCGGTGCGCTCTTCCATCACATGGAGGTATAATCATTCGACAGCTCGAGCGCACACAGGATACTCACAACGTTCCGTATCTACTCGCAGACGCTGCAAAAGTACACGCGCGAGTACCTGTTCGAGAAGTTCAAGACGGAGGTGCAGCCGCCCGCTCCAGTCGCCGCAGTGCGACCTTCTCAGCCGGCAGCAGTATCTCGTCTCCCGCCGATGCGGGGGTCCCGGCCTATTCTCGCGATAGACACCGCGCCTTCTCATGCCAGTGCGAACGGGCACCCTCCGCTGTCCGTGCCGCGCTCGGCGGTGACACTCAATGGTGAGCTGCTGTCCGCCCCAATATCGAACATGCACGACCTTTCGCCGAAAACCGTGACCTCCGCAAGTCAGTCACATTCGTTCTTCTATGCGCGTTGGAGTTGGAGTGACGTGGTTTGAGTGCGCGCGGTTACCGTTCCCGGGGGCGTATCATCTGACGGCTTGCTCACGCCGCGCTCTTTACAGGATCCCAACGGCAGCGAGCCAAAAAGATCACGGTGGCGTGCAACTTCTGCAGGTGTAAGTTCCGCATATTCTCAGTGCGCCCATGACTGTGTTCTCACGAGCTCTTCTCGGGCGCAGCGCGGAAGCTCAAGTGCGACGGCGGGCGGCCGGCATGCAGCCAGTGCTACAAACGTTCGAACGCCTGCGACTACACGGCGAGCAACAAGCGCCGGACGTCTGGCAAGCAGCGGAAACAGTACGGCAGCGAAAGCGAGGGTGACAGCCTGGAGGACGGATCTGGGGAGCCGGACCATGTGTCGCAGTCCCCGGAAGTACCCTCGGCTTCGTCCGCACCGCACTCCCGAAGAAGCTCGAACGTGAGCATGCTTCTAGCGGAGCCGCTTCCGCCGTTGAGTGCTGCTGTGGAACCCCGCGAAGAAGCGTCGTCCGTCCTACCGCCGATCACCACTTCTGCGGGCCTGGGCATGCCCCCGACGACCTCGCGCCGACCGTCGCTGAACACGGAGCTCCCGCCGATTGCGACGCTGTCTGCCCCGCCCGGGCCGCAGGAGGACACCCCGATGGTGTCGTCGTACAAGGAGATGGAGACCGTCTCGCGCCGGCGGGCGACGTCGGTGGCCCCGGGGCGCAGCGGACGGGGTGGTGGTGGATCAAAGATCGTCGCGTGCAACTTCTGTCGAGGTACGTCGACGCAGCTGATCTAACCGCAACGGCATAGCATTGACTGATCGGTGTGTTCATAGCGCGCAAGACGAGATGCGACGGAGCACACCCCACGTGCGGGAGCTGCTCGCGGCGATCGTTGCGGTGCAACTACGTCAACGATCCGGCGAAGTCGCGCTCGAAGAGCAGCGGGACGCCCCCGGACGCGTCGGCGTCCGTATCCTCGCGTTCGTCCCCTGCCTCCTCTTCCGCACCCGTCACCCTCGTTTCCGCGAACATCTCCGACGTCAGCCTGCGCCACTTCAGCGAGCTGGACGCCGACATGGCGCAGCAGCCCGCGAAGAAAATGCGGCTCGCTACCGAGCTGAGCGCGCCCTCTATCGCTGTGCTCACTGGCTCGTAGCATGGCCACTATGGACACACCGAATGCCGATATATCCCCTTCCCCGCGAGAGACACTCCTTACCCCCACTTCTCCGTAGCCCCTTTGTGCATACTATACGCGGTACACACTGTACCGGACAGGGACTCCATTTTTGCGCTGACTCACCCAACGAGTAGAAAACACCTCCGCTCCCCTCGCCGCACCCGCGCGCCTCTTGGTTTGACAACGCTCACGCTCCCATATCCATCTTTCTCCGACTCTGTTCTGGGTTTTAGGATGACCGTCGCGATACGCTCGTTGTGCATTGGAACTGTACTATAGTCTCTTCGCCGTCCTTGTTCGCCGCGAGTACTAGCACTGCTGCTTATCTAACACGTCTTGCATCCTCAGCGAACGCGCGCCGTGCTAGGGTAGCTCATGCCACTGCTGTCAGTTATGCTGGCGCCGCTCATTATTCTTCTGGTAAACGACCCATTTGGCAGTATCGTTCCATTGTTATGCGTTGTATGACGGCAGGGAACATGCGAAGAAAAAGTATCACTGACGTCTATGCGCTGTAGTACTAGAAGTGCGACTGCGCGCGAGAACATAAGTTCCGCATTTGGTCAAAGCGCTCAATAGCGCACCATAGCGCGCCGGGTATCGGCCAGTCACTCTTGCACCTACTCTCACAAAGCCGCGCGCGGGCGCAGCTTTGCAAGCTCTTTGTCTCAACCTGTTTGCGCTGGCCGTCTCGTAAAACTTGCTACACTCGTTTCTTGTCTCGTATCCACCACCACCATGTTCAGCTTTCGCCGCAAACCCCAGAAGCCGGCCGACAACGGCGGTCCCCCCTTCATACGCACCTCCCCGTCCCTTCCGGAGCTCTCAGCGCAAGGTATCCCGTGGCCGAGTAACCTCGTCGATGTCTCGGAACTTCCGCAGGATGAGCCGCCGCCACCCAGAGGCGCGGCGAAGACCTCGTTCTCGGCTGCGAGGGGAACTGTGCCGTTCCACAAGCCATGGACTTCCCCCGGAAAGGCTGCCGAAAGCAATGGCACAGGCCCCATTTCTTCGTTGTACATGTCACACCCGCCTTCGGCATTCGAGTCGCGGAAGGGCTCTCTGCAGGGACGCACGCGTCCGAGCCAGAGGCGTGCTCGGAACCCGACGACGTTCAACCTCATGGTGCGTGTTGTTCGCGTCCGGTTATGCAGCTGTCGGGATTTACAATGAGCTCCCTGGCTCACTTAGGTCGCCGGAGGCCAGGGCACGGGCAAGACCTCTCTGTTGCGACTCTTGTTGGACACCGCGGATATTTCGCCCACCGCCACCGCCGACCAGAAGGCTGCCATGGCACGCTTTCTACGTGGCACTCCGAAGCAGACTGAGCAAATTCAGACGGCATGCGTCGAAATATGCGAGAGCAAGTACGACCGCTTGCTGTTCTCGGTCATTGACACGCCCGGACTGGACTTCCGAGAGGGCCACGAGCTCAAGCTGGATCGCCAAGTGTCGTCTATCGTGAAGTACTTGGACTCGCAATTTTCTGACACCCTTAACGAGGTAAGCTGATTACTACACCGGTATAACCGAGGGTGCATTCCTTCCCGTCCCTTAAAGCATGGGACGCGCCCTGGGTTATTCTGGAATGCTTTCCGTCGTGTGAGCGGACCGGCATGATGCTGATCTACAATCCAGGAATCCAAGGTCATACGTCAGAGCAAGGGCGACCAACACATTCATTTGTGAGCATCTTGTCCGTTTCCTCCCTACGCGTCACTGACCGGCGTTTTAACAGATGTATCTACATGGTCGACCCCTCTTCGGTGACTACCGAATCTGCTCGGCGCGCCCAGTCGTCGTACCCGTCCAAGGTGCGATCGGAGGCAACCATCTCCTACAAACCGCCGGACCTGTCTTCCATGTCCGAAGACTCGGACTCCGAGGATTCAGACGACGAATCCGGCGGGGGTTTGACCATGTCTCCGGTGGACGTCCGCATTATCCGACGCCTCTCGGCGCGTGCCAACGTCCTGCCTATCGTCGCAAAGGCGGATTCCCTGACGGACAGCAAGCTTGCGGCGATCAAGAGGGTCATCCGCCGCGACCTTCTCGCTGCGAAGCTCGACTTTGGCGTATTCGGCCCCGCGTTGGTGGCAGAAGAGCGCGCGAAGAGTGCGGCCAGCCACACGAACGGCGCCGAGAACGGCAACGGCGCAGCCGCAGAGGAGCAGAGCGAAGACGACGGCGACGAGCCCGCCGAACGGCAATCTCGCCCGGTCATCAAGCTGCGCCCAACCCGCCTCGCGCGGACTCGGTCTTCGCGGTCGCGGTCGCGCGTCGACCTCACAGACACGCCCGAGGAGCCGTCTTTCGAAATCGACGACACGGAGAGCGTAGCGAACGTACGGTTCTCCGCGCACATAATCGCGAAGACGGACCTGAGCGCCAACCTCCCGTTCGCGATTATCACGCCTGAGCACCACCACCGCCGGCGCACGCCTAAGAGCGCGGTCACGTCGCCGTCGGCTGCGAGCGCCAATGGACACGCGCATATCAACGGACAGGCCGCAGACGACCGGTCGGTGCACACTGTGTCACCCTCTGAGGATGGACACGCGCCATCGGTCGCCCATTCTACCATGACGTCGCCCACCAGCCCCTCTACTCCTGCGTCGGTCCGCAACTTTGCATTCATGGCGGGACCCCCGGCGGACCTTAGGGGTGTGTTCGTGCGCAAGTTCAGATGGGGCACTGTCGACGTCCTTTCCCCGGAGCACTGTGACTTTGCCGCTCTCCGCACTGCGGTCCTCTCGACGCATATGAAGGTGAGGGGATCATTTGATATTGAATCATGCCGTTAGCTAATATAACCACGCAGATGCTGAAAATCAGGACCAAGGAAGTACTGTACGAGAGGTACAGAACTGAGAAGCTGCTCGCCAGGCGCGCAACGCGGAATATCGGCGAGGAAGAGGCCCGCCGGTTGTTTGAAGGTCCGTATATTCCGCAGCCCCATTTCCGCCTCTCAGAAGTCTCATCCGTGTTCTCTGCAGACTTGGGACTTTGATTTATCCGGTAAATGTCTGTGTTCGCTGCCCCTTTGTACATGCCTACCCTCGATTGTGCCCTCTAACCTGCTGCTATGTATACCTTCGCTCACCGCGCCAACCGTGCCTATCATACCATTTACCTTCTGTTTGTAGTTTGCATACCTTTCCGGCGCATGATACCGCTTTGACCTTCTATAGTGATTATTCTCGGTTGCGTACACACCGTCCCCTCGCCTAAGTACATAGGATCCGGATGATTCATTGTATGGAATGCTACTGTTTCTTCTGCTGCGATGCCAGTGCATCTACTTCCTCCTTGGACAGTCCATCCAACCTCACCAACAAGTAGTCAACCTGAGAGACTATCGGTGAGTAGCGCTAGAAGCAAAGAAACATTGGGCATACCTCGACTTCTTTCGTCAAGGGAATGATGTAATGCTCATAGAGCTCGACCACGCCGTCGACGTCGATCTTCCGCGTAGCAGAGTCGTTCAGGGGCTCGCCTTCTGGCGAGAAATTGAGCGCGTAGAGGTTCGCCTTCTTCCGCAGCCGCTGCAGAAGCTTCTTCTCGACCTCGGGTTTGGTGATCAGCGCCGCGAGCGCGTCGCGATCCCGGGAGTGGATGTGCGGGATGAACGCGGCCGGGTCATCCCTGAACTTGCTCTCCGACACGAACTTCCCTGCGTGCGCGTCGGGCCCGGAGCCCCTCTATCAGCACGCAACAGACGCAGACACAGGCGGGCGAGGCGCCTGGCGCGCGCGGGGAGGCGACGTACCGTAATGCACGCGCTTCGAGATTGCCTGGAGGACCTCGAGGTCGACGAAGGCCGCGCTGCCGTAGTTCCCGTCGTCCTCGAACTCGGCGTCCCCCGTTATGCCGTTCGCCCGCTTCTGCGCGGAGAGCGCGAGCGTCGCCTGGCGTGTGATGCGCGGGACGATGGACTGTACATAGAAGGAGAGGATGGACGCGTTCACGTTCACCTTGTTGGGGTAGAGGATCGTCGGGTGCGGGAACGGCTTGAGTATCGGCGGGGGCAGGTCGGCGGGGTCGGTGAACGGGTATTCCTCTGGGCTGAGCGCGAGGGAGATTGAGCGTGAGGTCCGCTGCCGGGGAGGCAGCGCGGCTCACCTGGTGTACCTCCTCGCCTTTGCTACAAACCACCATCAGTCAACTACTCCGCGAACAGATCGGGCTGGGCCTTGCTCACAGTGGAAGGACTCGGTCTCCTTCAAGAACCAGTCAAGCCAGCTTCCGTTGAAGCCGATGTCCTTGAGTTCCTGGAACTCTCCCCGGCGGTAAGCCTTTGGGTTGTGCGCGAACTGGGCGCGCTCGATCAGCGAGAAGATGATCGTATCCTCGAGCCGGGTGAGGATGGCGCGAATGCGGTCGAGAGACAGCGGGTCGTCGCCGAGGACGAGATTCTGCACCGGGAGGGGGACGCTCGCCATCGGGTACGTGCTAGAGATGTAGTGGGGTGGTGGGATGGGGGCGTCGACGCCAGACGTGAGTGACTCCTGCCGCACGCCGCTCGCGCTGGGACTATATGCGCTGCACGAACGCGCGGCTCGTCCTCACGCCCCTCCATCGCCTGCCGCTCTCTCGGTCTTTGTGCGCGTCGTGTGAGCAGCGTTTACGGCCGTTCTCATACCTTGTCTGGACATGCGCGGTGGTGAGTAGCGCTACTTACCTCCGGATATCAGAGGCCCCGCGCTAACCTTCGCTATATAACCCCATAGGATGAACACCTCGCGCCTACCTATATACAATGTATCGTCGCAGATAAGCCACCTTAATAATCCGCAGACGTCTACATGCTCCCATGCCACCAGCGGTGAGTGGGAGAAGCTGGTCTCCCATGTGCATGGCACAGACACGCGCTCTGAGCGATTGCGACGTCGGCGTTATGCGTCATTTAGGACCTACATCGACTAATTGACCAAACGAGGTCATGTCATGTCATGCATCCCTCGCTATCTAAACCCCCATGCTGGTCGACTCGGAGGTGAGGCATTGTGGTTACTGGCTGTGGAAAAGGGACTCCGTTCTGGCTCTGACAGTCTAGAGCATTTCCAATTTTTCTAGTGAACTTTCGAAGTCAATCTCCTGGTCTTGGCTCGCGGCCCCTGTTCAATTGGAACATATGGTACCAGGCCTAGGAGCCAAGATGACGCACGTTGGAAGTACCGCAATTCCCCAGGATCGGCACGGTGGACCATCGCGAAGGCGCAAGACGGTCCAGCCCACGCCCAAGACGCAGCACCGACTTTCCTCTGCGAACTCACGGAGCAAATCCTGTACCCACTCCCATAAGGTCCCGACGCCCAGGAAGTGCCCCGTGGAGCCCGTCTTCCCGAAACTCTGGCTGCGGCGGCGCCTCGCGCGAACGCAGCCAATACCAAAACGCACCAGCGCGCCGCCCGGGTTAAAGGGAGGTTATCGACCTCCTATCGCACGTACCTGTTCAATCGCTGTGTGAAAGCGCCCTTCTCATTCCGTCGAGAAGCCCCGGCACGCTCCCAGACCTTCGTCGAGTGACCGTGTGTGGTGGAGCGGGGCGGTCGCGGTCCGTCTCCTTGACCTTCGAGCGGGCGTACTGGACTCCGGACGATAGTCTGTGTATATGGCCATTGGCTACTCGGAACGGAGCCTGCCTCTATTCTAAGCCTATAAATGCTGCAGGGGTTCTGAGCATTATGGATAGGCTTGTAGTCATCGTCGCCTTCCGATAGCTCCTCCAAACCCACCATGGCCCCCGCAGTGACTTTCGACTCTCAGCCCCTCGAGGCGCCTCTTCTTCTCAACAAGACCGGCGTAAAGAGTGAGGTGGCCAACGGCGCCTATGATGTCAAGGAGGACTACAATGGTGACTACCGCTTTGCGCCCATCGAGGAAGCGCAGGTGTCGAGGGCGATGATCAAGCGGTGAGTATCTCTAGTCCTTAGCTCAACGGTCGAATGCGATATTGAACTGTATGTCAGCTACTTCAACCTGATGTATGAGCGCGCCATTTCGGACGTGGTGATCATCGGTGCCGGTAGCGCAGGTCTCTCTTGTGCGTACCACCTCGGCAAGACGCGCCCCGACCTCAAAATCACGATCATTGAGGCGAGCGTTGCTCCCGGTGCGTAATATACAATTCCCTCCCCACAGCACACTGAACAAGCTGTACAGGTGGAGGCGCCTGGCTCGGAGGACAGCTGATGACACCCATGGTCGTCCGCAAGCCCGCCGACCGCTTCCTCCAGGAGCTGGGCGTGCCGTTCGAGGACGAAGGCCCGTTCGTGGTTGTGAAGCACGCCGCGCTCTTCACCTCCACCATCCTCTCGCGCGTGCTCTCCCTCCCGAACGTCGCGCTCATGAACGCGACCGCCGTCGAGGACCTCATCGTGCGCCCGGACGCCCTCAATCCTGGGGCGCAGCGCGTCGCTGGGGTCGTCACGAACTGGACGCTCGTCGCGCTCAACCACGACACGCAGTCGTGCATGGACCCGAACGTGATCACCGCGCCCGTCGTCGTGAGCGCGACGGGCCACGACGGCCCGATGGGCGCGTTCTCCGCGAAGCGCCTCGTGAGCATGGGGCTCCTCAAGGAGCTCGGGAACATGCGCGGGCTCGACATGAACCGCGCGGAGCCCGCGATCGTCAACGGCACGCGCGAGGTCGCCCCCGGGCTCGTCATGACCGGTGCGTGCTCTATATAGTGTGTTTGGAGAGGGTGGGGAGGGGACTGACGGGCTGCGATGCGCTGGCAGGTATGGAGCTGTCCGAGCACGATGGCTCGAACCGCATGGGACCGACGTTTGGCGCGATGATGGCGAGCGGTATCAAGGCGGCGCGCGAGGCTATCCGCATCATCGAGTCTTCGCAGATCGTCGACGGCAAGATCGTAGCGTGAACAGAACGCCGAGTTGCTTAGGCGGAGGGTAGGAAGAAATAAGTCCATCCAGAACAGTGTATATTCCTAAACAACTTGCGTGTAAACCCAATGTACATTGACCCCCACTCACCAACACTGGCGCATGCGCTCTGCTAGTCTGAGTCTCTAGTTTTGGAGCCTCGGTGCGTGGCGCGACCGCTCGGAACCGTCTGCAACGGAAGTAGCAAAAACGCTATGATAGTCGTACAACACCGTGCCTGATAACCGATTAGAAAGAGTGCAGAACGAAACAGGAATCGACCTAGATGATGCGCATAGATGATGAGGGAGCACTGCAAGCCGAGCGGATATCGGGGACGGGGGGTGGAGCAAGCGAGCAAGTGGGTGCAGAAAGGCGGGCAGCGGGCGGGGACATGAAGAGAACTATGTGCAGCAACGCCGGCCGCCTGTGCTAGAGTTCAAGTTCAAGTTCATCGGAAGAGGGGATGGGACGGGGGATGGAGAAGTCGCGAGACCACACTGAGAGGGATATAGGGGTGAGGGCATAAACAGTCAAGTGTACCATATGATCATCCGGCAGATTCGTTTGGAGAGCGAGCTGAAACTTGGTTCTATCGAGGACGGGCGATCCATTGGAGAAGACGGCTCGCCGCGGGGCGTATTCGTGTGGTGAAACGCGGTCGGGACGACGAGCCCGTGTCTACCCACATATATTTAAGGCCGTGGCAGGGTTCATGAGCTCCGCGGCGGACTATCACGCCCTCACGGCCCTCGGCACAGGCGCGGGCTTCTTCGCAGGGGTCGCGCCCAGCGCCGCGCTTGCCATCTTCGCCGCACGCAGCAGCGCGCTCTTGTTTGTGCGCGGCGCCACGGTCGGCGCCTGCAAGCTGCTCGGGCGCGGGCGGGGCTTTGCCGGGGCCACAGGCTCCTCCTTCGGGGCGGGGGTAGGCCTGGCCCTGGGAACAGTGGGGGCGGTCTTCGACGCGAACGCGGCCGATGGGCGCGGGGCGGGTCTCGTGGTAGAGGTGAGCGAGGTGGTACGAGAGAGCGCGAGGCGGGCGGGGGCGGGGCCCGCCGTTGTGGATGCAGCGGAGGGCGGGCGGGAGAATGTCGGGCGCGCGGAGCTGGTGCCGCTGAAAGACTGGCGTGAGGAGGATCGCGAAGGGCCTGTTTGTGAAGGCTGGCGGACTGGGGTGCGTGAGACGTGAGTAGGCTATATGTGCGGAAATATCAGTTGTGCTCACATCCGAACGAAGAAGGCGGCGCGGAGTCCTTCTGCTGTCTGAGTGCCGCGCTCCTGTTCGTCCTGGGAGCGACAGCTGGCGGGCGCGTGCTCGCAACAGCAATCGACTCGCGCCTCTTGTGCCCCGGGACACCGTCGAACGTATGCTTAGGGTCCTTCCCATTGGCACTGGCATCGGAGTTGGCAGTTACCGGGCGCCTCGGCTTTTCTTCAGGCTTGATACCCAGTCTGAGCGAGGCAGCACGCGTCATGCGCGGGGCGACGACCGGGGGCGCGGTGGACGCGACGGAGATGGTCTCGGAGCGCTTGTGCCCGGGCACGTTCGCGAACGTCTGCGCGAGGCGTTCTTTGGTGGGCGGGGCGCGTTTGGGAGACTCATAGGATATGCCAGCGCGAAGTGCAGCTGCCTTGGACATACGCGGGACGATATCGGGCGCTGCATGCGTCGCGGGCAGGTTGCGCGCCTTGAACGCAGGCTTACCCAGGCCATGCGCAGAGGTCCCAGCAGTTGAGGACGCGGGGTACCCGTTATCTGAACGGCCATTCCGAAGCGCGGAAAGCACGGACGACGAGACCGAGCGGAGCGAGCCCGCGGGTACATTATCGTAGTCGGGGTGGCCAACGTCGGGGAGCTCGGTCGTGGGGAAGGGGGGCGAGGACGCGAAGATGGCCTGGATCTGCATCTCCGCGATCTGCGCGTCCGTGGAGCCCATAACGGCGTTCTGCGCGGCGGAGAGGCCGTACAGCGCGCGGATGGAGTTGGGGGTGTCGTTGCGCGCGACCTCGGGGTCGGGGTCGCCCATGAGCGAGTGCCAGACCTCGACGGCGCGTCTGCGCTCGAGCACATATACCCACACCGGGCCTCTGCGGATCGGGGGAGGGTGCGCGTTAGGGATGGAGGGACACGAACAGGGGACGGAACTCACTCGGCGAAGGACTCAAAGTCGGGCCCGAACAGCTCGAATAGAGTATCTGGGTCGGTCTCTACGTCAAATTCCATCTGGCGCTCCTTCACGATCTGCGACGCGAGGCACGGTAAGCATTGCAGGGGCATGCCACAGGCGATTCCTAGGGACGCACCTCGAAGCCAGCGTCGGAAATGCGCAACTCGATATCGAATCTATGGTTGAGCGCATGGTGCTTGATAATGGCGACCGTGCGCGTCGGGAGAGAAACAGGGCTGGATACAATCTCAATCTCTCCGGGAGCCTGTGTGGGGGAAGAAGGGGCGGACATTGCTGGTCGGTTTAGAAGGCGGGAAGGAAGGAAGTGGCGAGCAGATAACTATTGACAGAGCGAAAGAGGACGAAGAGGCAAGCCAGGAGAACAGATAAAAGAAAGCAAGGTGAACTGGATGGCCCCGGAGGAGGTCTGAGGAATCGTATGTTCAAGTTGGAGGACGTTCGGGAGAAGGAGGCTTGGGAGGCTGGCGCATCTCCCGCCTCTGCATCATTCCCTCAGGGACAGCGTGTTTGCCCGGACCCCGGACACATTTCCATTGCCCTTTACACCCGTGACAGACCCTTTTCGTTCTCTCTGCCCTGTTCTGTCTTCCAGAAAGACGAAAACATACGCTGACTCTCCCCCTGCGATATGTCGCCCGGTGATGTCCTGCACGAGCCATGTCAGCCCCTGTTCGGCCCAGCAAGCAGTATTCGGAGTCGTGACCGACGCGTCCAAACGCGTTACGTCACGGTCACTCTCACCTTGACAACATGGGCGTCTTGTCGAGGACCTCCGGCTCCGCCTCTTTCCTCGACTCCCGTTCCGTCTTCCTTCTCTGTTCACGTTTCGACATACTGTGCAGTCAGCCTGTTCTTGCAGTATCAGATGCCTCGGATTGATAAATACTGCTCAGCTGCTTGCTAGGTGGACCCACATGATAAACTCACTCGATGACCTTCAGGTCCACACAACGACACAACAAGACCATATATGATCTTCTCGGCAAATATTCATCTCGGGATCGGGCCCGAGTTATGTTGCAACCTGCGCCGAAGTCGTCCGCCTCTTCACTGGCTTCGAAGGCGCGAACCCGGCTACATTCTGTTCAGTGTCAAGGGTATCAATATATGCATATGTCGGAAGTGCCTCTCATGGCGGAATGTTTACGCTTTACATGCCATATATAGACAACCTGCTCTGTGGTGCACATAAGTAAAGCCTCTTAGATCCTAATGGTTTGTAGCAGCTCCCTTGCGCTCATGCAATTCAGACCGATAGCAAGAGTGGAATCATGTCCGCGCCCGTGAGCGTAGAATGCCCTTGATCCCATATTCAAAGCACCCTTGAATCGAACGGTCTATTTGCGTCTATGACGACTACTACCCTTTCATTTCGGCACATTTTATTCGCCCCCGTGCTGCGTCATAGAACTAGATGGATGCGGTGTCTGTCGGCGGTGGCCATGGTAGAACGTCGGGGGCCACTGCGGTGCGCAGGCGGAGCGGGGCGGGTCTCGTGATCGGGGGCTGGGGTACATTCTAGGCGCCTAGAGGGACGGCTTGGAGAGTAACGTCCATCCCAATCCCGAGCATTACTAGGACGCCCTCTCGACCCACGCTGCACGCTGCACCATCTCCTTACTCTCTCCCGAACCACCATGATCGCCCGAACGCATGCCCGCAGACTTCCCACCCTCGTCGCTCGCTCGCTCTCTACAGAGGCTGCACCATCGTCCGGCACACATCCCCCGCCTCCGCCCCCGCCCTCTAAGCACCCTTCTTCGAAGCCACTAGCTCGAACTCGTCTGAACCCCGCTCCCCGACCTACTGTGTCTCGTCGGCATGAGGTGCTCTCCTCGCTACCGCCCTCGTTCGGCCGCAACCAATTCTTGCCGGTCACCGACTCGACGCGTGCCCTGCTCGAAGGTATCGTCGCCAAGTTCGACGCTCCTATCCGGTATGCCTTCGCGTACGGCTCCGGGGTGTTCGAACAGGATGGGTACTCGACCAGCAGTCCGTCGTCCACCGGCGGCCCCATGCTAGACTTCATGTTCGCCGTCACGCACGCGGATCACTGGCACTCGATCAACATGCACCAGAACCCGTCGCACTACCCGCTCGGCGCTCGTATGCTGGGCTCGTCGTTTGTCGCGAAAGTGGAGGAGATCTCGCCTGGAGTGTGGTTCAACTCCATGGTCCGGATGGACGGCGTGGTACGTCCCGTCCCGTAGCCTCGTGTTTGCAAAGACACAGGCTTACAGTGCTGGCGTAGACGATCAAGTACGGAGTGACGACAGTGGATAACCTCTGTTCGGACCTGCTGAACTGGAAATCGCTCTACCTGTCCGGGCGCATGCACAAGCCCATCCGGATTATAAAGGACGACGCACGCGTACGACTCACTCAGCAAGTCAACCTCACCTCCGCGGTGCGCACCGCGCTCCTCACGCTCCCCGACGCGTTCTCCGAGCGCGAGCTCTTTGAACGCATCACCGGCTTCTCATACGGCGGCGACGTGCGTATGCTCCTTCCCGCGGAGAACCGTGGCAAGGTCGGGAACATCGTCCGCAAACAGGCCCCTCAGTTCAAGGAGCTCTACCACCGGCTCGTCGTCGCGCTCCCCGGCGTGCACTGGCCCGCACACGCGGACACGATCCAGCAGGACACGTCCCCGCACGCGCGTGCGGCGCACCTCCGCAAGCTTCCGTCAAACCTACTGAAGGGCGTAACGGCCCGCTACGCGTCGCAGCCCTCGACGCCCTCACGCGAAGCGGACGAGACCGTGTACTGGACGAAGCTTGCGGGCGACCCCGGGCTGCCGAACATCATCGAGAAAGGTGCGCGTTTCCCCCGCGCGCGTCCGTTTGATCTAGCCGCGTGCTGACACATCTGGCGCCCAGAGCTGCACGGAATTGTGCGGTACCCGTCGGCCGTGCAGACGCTCAAGGGCCTCGTCAGCGCAGGGCCCGTGAAGAGTCTCCGCTACTCAACCGAGAAGGTCAGCAAGTGGTGGAAGGGCTCGAGCGCGAGCGCGTCGTCATGATAGTGCGAGCAGTAGGCGCTCGTGCGGGTCGCGGCGGAATTCAACTTCAACACGGATGCATTGGGGCTGAGTACACTCTATCGGGATCGCCTCCCCGCATATCTCATACGGTATAATATTAGCTACACTTAGACCCATCGGCTGCGGCGCACGGCTTAGTCTGGCATCTGTATCAATAATATTGGGACTCACACGCTCCACTTGCTCATACTTATAGATATTTCATGAGGCAAGCGTGTCTTAGACCGAAGAGCTGTGAACTTAGGGACATGATCGGGCCTGTTGGCCAGCTGAAGTGGGTGTAAATGAAGCACACCCACATGAGGTGAGCGGGTGAGTGAGTCAATTGATATTTGGGACTCGACCAGCATACTGATAAAAGACTTCTTGTTTTTGCAGGTTTCGGCTTTTCGGTGCCACACACGACAGGACTACTGGCCCAACAGGGTTGACCCAACTCTGAACATTTCAACATATTGTACATTACATTCTCTGACTGCTTGACTTCTGGTTTCCGCACTCTGCTTCTGACGTTCTTGCCTTCGTCATACTATCACCTCGCAGGGCTCACGCGTCCCGGAGGGCCTTCCTGAGGTCGTCAATCTTCTTGACCGCCGGGCGGTTCATCATCGCCTGGTGCCACCTAAAGATTGGCGAAAAGCAACGTGGGTGCCAAGTACCCGTTAGGCCTCAGGCCCCATGAACGCGGCCGTGAAACTCACTTGTGGACGGACGGGAAATCTTGGGCAAAGTTGAACCCTTCGTAGCCGCGCATGATAGGCCCGTCGACGGCGGTGACGTTCCACCTAGTGCATACAACGTATCGGCGCCGGACGTGCAGGACGACTGTCGACCAAACGACTCACGGGATGAAGCTGAGGTCGGCGACGGTGCGCTTGCCGTCGACGAGCCACTCCTGCTTGGAGAGCACGCTCTCGAGGACGCCGAAGATGCGCAGGACCTCCTTCTGGTACCGCTCAATAGCGCTCGGGATTTTCTCCGAGTGCTGGCGGAGGAACCAGAGGGCTTGGCCAAAGTACGGTCTAGTAAGGGATAAGGTCAGGCTAACGGTGTGTTGTTGTGCAGCGAGGGTGGACAGACCCTTGACCGGACGCCTGGAACATGAGCCACTGCAGCTGCGTGGTCTTGTCCTCGAGGGTCTTCATGGACAGCTTGCCCTCGGGGTCATACTTGTCGGCGAGGTACGTGATGATCGCGTTCGACTCCCTGTCGTCGCGCTCTGGTCAGTCCTACCCCATTGCTGACACCACACTGTTCAGGCGGCGCTCGCTCACCAGACGACGAAGTCGTTGTTCCCGTGGTCGATGAGCGTCGGGATACGCCCGTTGGGGTTGTACTTGGTGTGCTCGGGCTCCTTCTGCTCGCCCTTGTACAGGTCGAGGTAGATCGGCTGGTATTGGAGGCCGAGCTCCTCAAGGACGATAGCGGTCTTCCTATCATATCAACCAGTGAGCGGTGAGTACGCATGCCAATATTGTCGTGGGGGTGGGGGTGGGGGTGACATACCATCCGTTCGTGCCGCCTTTGGACATGTACAGAGTGAGGGGGGCTGCTTGAGACATGGTGTGCGTGCGGTGGTATGACGAGTGCTTGAGATTCGATGGTGTAGAGGATGCCTTGTCCAGCCTCAGCCGTCACCTTTTTGTGCTCGACTGTACCAGCGCTCAAATCGTTTCCCATAGTACACAACGATACACGCCCAAGCAAAAAGTGACTCGACACCTGGCAGTGCTTCGATCCCCTGGAAAACACGCTTCATCAGCCGCAGTACACGTTCTCAGACTGCGATCTGCCACCCTCAGCAGATCGTCCCGTCGCCAGCATGGTCGGACCCTCGGCGAGCTTCTAGACCGCGGAGTCGTGGCGTCGTGCATATCCGTCCCCTCATGGAGACAGGTGTCGTCATGCCAACCCTTGAAGCTTCAGCAGCGGTCCGTGCACTGCCTGCGCCGTGCTTTGTGTGATCAGGCTGACACCCACCGGGAGAATGCAGGCAACGTTCAACAAGATCCGTACCGAGTCTATCCGGATTGCGGACAGACTTTCGCAAAACCGTTCTCGAATGGCGGCAACGGTGGCGCAGAAAAACTCGCGCTACGTTCTCTGCCGGGTGGAAAGCTCTTCTGGGCTGACCCGCCAAGTTATGGACCGGCTGGTGTCCGACATAAAGAGTCCACAAGTAAGTGACAGTGCCGGATCGCCACGTAGGTCACCGGCGTGGTGGATCGGGTGTCTCGTCCGAAAAGTATATCTCAGAATACTAGCGAATAGCGAGTTTTGCAATGGTCAATGCAGTGGTGGGTCACACACAGCAGCGGCAACAGTAGTCGACGGTGACTCGAATGTGAGCCTGCGCTAAACTGCCTGGATGATGATGTCAACGAACCATTACAGCTGCCATATAGAGAAGGGCGCTTCCCGCGTGCCATGGGCGCCTCCGGTTGAACATGATCGTTCTGCCCTTGTGCAGCCACCCCGAGGACCATTGCAGTCCGTTCGCTTGGCATGGCTCAAAATATGCGAAGATGGATATCCCCGCTAAGTGAGTGGGGACGAATTATTCTTATCATGTCCCGCGCAGCACACAGAGATTTAAACTACTCAACAGTCGGACTTGGTCGGACAGTTCAAGTTCAATTTACGCGTTCCCCTCGGCGTATCAGCCGCCGCCGAGTCTCCCCTGGTCAAGGACGTGAGGCACAACTATCCGTGGCGCGGTTGTCTATCACTTTGCGCAGGCCGACTAGAGCGTGTACTGGTGGGTTGCCCTCAACTACTCACCAGCAGCAAGGTGCACGTTTCCCTCAGTCAGATCCGTGCTCGATGAAACCGCAGAGAATTGTTCCGTCAAGTTTGACACTACCGTTTCCGATATTCTAGCTAAAGCACTCCCAGGCAGATGTTATTGCGAGACTCAAACGCTCACGGGACGCTTGGTCTTCCTGAGGTCATCTACCTTCTTGATCGCAGGGCGGTTCAACATTGCGTAGTGCCATCTGGACGGTGAAACGCAGCGTGAGTACATTTGAACGTTCCTTGTACTCTGTGGATGTGACATAGAACTCACTTGTGGACCGAAGGGAAGTCCTTCGCGAAGTCGAATCCCTCGTAGTCGCGCAAGATAAGTCCGTCGACGGCAATAATGTTCCACCTAGTAAGGTGATTGATACATCAGGCGTTATGGTCTCCAGAACCATGCACAACGGAAACTCGGACGTACGGGATGAAGCTCAGGTCCGCGACGGTGAACTTGTCGCCGAGGAGCCACTCCTGCTTGGAGAGCACGCTTTCGAGGACGCTGAACACGCGCAGGGTCTCCTTCTGGTACCGTTCGATCGCGCTGGGGATCTTCTCAGGATGGGAGCGGATGAACCAAACGGCCTGGCCGAAGTAGGGCCTGACAGTAGGGTGAGCCCCACATCATGGTCAGGGTGCGACGAGACAAGACATACCCTTGTCCGGACGCCTGGAACAGGAGCCATTGCAGCTGCGTGATCTTGCCCTCGAAGGTCTTCGGCGACACCTTGCCCTCGGGGTCGTACTTGTCCACGAGGTACGTGACGATCGCGTTGGACTCCCTATGGTTGCACCCCGTTCAGTCACATGCCAGCGCTGATACAACATCCTGCAGAATGTGCTCGGCGTCTCACCAGATGATGAAGTCGTTGTTCTCGTGATCGATGAGCGTTGGAATGCGTCCGTTGGGGTTGAACTTCGTGTGCTCAGGGTTTCTCTGCTCGCCTTTGTCCAGGTCGAGGAAAATAGCGTGATATTCGAGACCGAGCTCTTCGAGCACCATGGCGATCTTCCTGCAATCGTCAAAGGTGGGCTTTCCGGTATCAAACGTGGCGTGCAATGTAACGCACCAGCCGTTGGTGCCGGTGTTAGACTGGTAAAGGGTGAAGTGAGGCATGAGGGCGTGCGGCTGGTGGCTCAATGAGGTCAGTGGGGATGCGATGGCGAGGATGCTTTTTACGGCCCTCGCCTCTCGTCCCTTTATGCGTCGTCCGAGCGTTCTTTTGAGCTGATAGTGCCTGCAATCCAGACTTCTACAACAAGTCTCGAGACCTGCTTGGATCCCTTGCTCAGTAAGCCGCAGTCGCCGTCCCTCGCACGATGATGCTCCCGGGGCTCGCATCCTGGGCGACGTGACCCGGCGGGGTTCCTGCAAGAGACTTCTGGACCACATCATGGAGTCATGGATGGCGTCCTGTCACGAAGATCGCGCCTCGCCATGGGTCGAGTGCGGGCGTGCGCTCCCTTGTGCCTTCCATCGAGCAACGACCCATGTTCTTTCCAGGTCATCTGCTGGGGCTGATTCAGTGATGCACCACACCGACCGGTGCATGACTACTGCGCTCAAGATTGGTAAGGATCTTCGAGTTCATGGAGGAATACTGAGTAAGCGTGGAGTCTAGAAATGAAAGGTGAACCGAAATAATTTGGTCTGCGGTCAAAATAATCCTCCTGAACTGTCGCTGAACTGTCGAGCTTCAACCGCAAGCGACGCGTGAAAAGTAATGTATACTCCTTCTACGCCAAATAAGAGCGAATGGTCAGCTTCGAACGGGTTGCATCTGCGACGCGTATGTGGCCGTGGCGAATTTGAAGAAGAATGCCACCGTTGGCGAACCACTACGATTGCCTGTTTTGGAAGGGCGCTTCCTAGAAACTACGGGCGCTTATGAAATCATCCTACGCAGTCTCCGCGATTTCGAGGATCATCGCAGTCGCTCGCACAGCCCGGTCGCCTGGCATCACTTGAATCATTTCGTTTAGTATGCATATCTCCGATACGCTACTGAGGATGCATTTCTGATTCTCTAACGCAGCGACCTCCATCTTCTGGGAATGGAAGGCGAACAAAAGTTCGAGGGCGCAGAAGGCGACCGCCAATTTGAGAGAGCATACAACGATGACATCAAGCTATATGCAACTTTCGAGGATCACGATCGATTCATCACCCTAAGAGACCAATTACTCGCTGTAGATCTATACGCCGAGCCCAGCGGGGACGCTGACAGGCTTGAATGGCTCTTACACAGGAATATCACTTTGATCGTAAGCCCCATCTCTTATACAGCGTCCACAAGCTTATAGGATTGCTTCAGTTCGACCAGTACCAGGAACAAGCATACCTGCTGGATCCATATCTGGAACAGCTCTTCGCACCAGTAGTCGAGACGCTCAAGACTCACGCGAAGAAGTTCGTGAGCAGCAGCTCCGTCACCGTCTCGAAATGGCGGTTACACCGGCTTTCGCTGCTGGTGTACCACTTTATAAAGTTTCGAGGCTATAAGACCATGAGTCAGTCTTCTTTCCTTTTGACTTGGGCGTGACGGATCACTCACTTCATTCCAGCGAGGTTCTTCCCTCACGAGATCGCGGACCTGTCTGTCGTCCTGGACTACATCAGCGCGACCAACAGCCCTGTTCAGGAGATGCAACAGTGGCCGCTGCGCTACGCCATGCTCTTATGGCTTTCCCTCATCTGTATGATCCCTTTCGATCTGGAGCAGTTCGACGAGGTCGGACATTCGGGCGAGACCGCCTCCAGGATCGAGGCTGTGGCCAAATCGTTCTTGGGTCGGGCAGGCGTTGATCGCGAGGGTGCAGCTTTGCTACTCTCACGGCTGTACATGAGGTAATCTTTGCGCCATCTTCTCGGCGCGTATTGCACTGATTCGCAACAGGAAAGATATGGCCTCGAAACTTCCGGTGTTTCTATCGTATGCCACGTCTCAACTCGAAGGGCTATCGGACGCCTTCATGGTGACTAGATCCCTTCTTTAGGTCGGAGAGAGGACTGATGTGTTTAACGCGCACGTAGGGCTTGGGTATCATGCGTGTCATCTGCGAAGTGATGAAGCTAGGGGCTGCCGAAGAGGTGCAGGCGCAGAAAGAGTCTCTACTTCAAGTCACACAAACTTTAGCGGGTAACCGGACGCTCGTGGCCAACACGGCGATTCGGAAATTGCGCACCAAAGCCATCGCGAGAATTGTGATTCGGCTCCTCCCCGCCAAGATACGGAGGCTTCATGCGAAAGGTAAACCATAAAACGACACATTTGGAGGCTACAGCTCATCAATCGTTGGAAGGTCGTGCTTTGGGATCGGAAGGGAACGTTGGGGCCGAAGCCGTCATCGACGAAGACTTCGACGTTCCCGAAGAGACCGAAACCGTTTTGGAAGACCTATTCAAAGCTCTTCGTGATACGGTGAGCGCCCTTCTTCATATATCAACCCGCAAAGAGTTAAAAGGAGGGTCTTTGTTGCTTAGGACACCATCGTGCGGTACTCGGCAGCTAAAGGAATAGCAAGGATCTGCGAACGGTTGCCTGAAGACTTCGCGGAGCAGGTTCTAGACCAGGTCATTCATTTGTTCTCTATTCACTCCGCCGCAGTGGCCAGCATCTACGACATGCCGAGCATCGCGGAAAGCACATGGCACGGCGCGTGTCTTGCGTGTGCCGAGATGGCGAGACGTGCTTTGGTGCCAGATGAACGTCTCCCAGAGCTCATCGGATGGCTCACCAAGGTTTGTCATCGCTGATAGATTGCTGTTGAAGATAATAACTTGATTCGGGGTTATAGGCACTGTACTTCGACATCCGAAAGGGCGCGCATTCAATCGGCTCCAACGTGCGCGATGCGGCTTCCTACGTGTTATGGTCACTGTCCCGTGCACAGAGCGTGGAAGCGCTGGAACCGCATGCTCTCAACCTCGCTCGGCATCTCGTTGTTGCCGCGCTCTTCGACCGTGAGATCCACATACGCCGTGCAGCTAGCGCTGCGTTCCAGGAATACGTCGGGCGAACGGTGAGACCACTTCTGCTCATGATGTGAATGACTCTGACACCCTGCAGAGCTTGTTCCCGCACGGTATCGATGTGTTGAGGAAAACGGACTTCTATGCTATCGGTGTCCGCCGAAATGCATTCCTCGTAGCTGCGCCTGAGGTTGCGGAGTGAGTGTTTACCGCGCTGTGACCTGCCGTTACTGAATGATGAACAGACACGAAGAGTACCGGCCGTTCTTGATCGACCACCTTCTATCCGTGACTCTGCGCCATTGGGACCCTGCTATGCGCCAGCTCGGCGCACAATCCCTCCGGACTGTGTGCGACCTGGATCTTCCTCTTCTAGGTCCAGAAGTTGCTGCGCGTGTGGTGTGTCTCAATCCCAATGAAGCTTCGCTTATTGCTTACTTCGCGGTACCATAGGCAAGGCTCCTTGAAGTGCCGGATACAGGCGATGTACACGGAGCGCTCCTCGCTCTGACGGAGCTAGCATCATCCATGCGCGACTCGTCGCATCCTCAACTGGAGCCAGAGCGACGCAAGGTGAGTCCCATGTCTCCGTCTCGATCGGTGTGCACCCTAACTCCTGAGCAGGTCTTCGCATACCTCTCCACGGTGCCGCTCGCCACGATCCAGTCGCCGCGCCAGGAAGACATCACCGAAGCCGCCTGTCGATTCATCGCCGCGGGCATCTCGTATCCCGAGACACAGCACGCCCAAAGCAGCGTCCCCCACTGGCGCCGCGTTGTGGACTCCGGCCTCCGGAGCAAGAGCGCGGCCGTACAGGAGGCGGCTGCGGCGGCCCTTGCTGCGGTCAGCCGGCTGGTCGACTGCTCCGCCGTAGTCGACCGCCTTATCGGGGAGTTCGCCGCAGGCAGCGCGCCGATGCAGCAGAGCTTGGCGCGGGTTTTGGGCGTGCTGGACTACGCGTCGCATCCGCATGGGATCGAATCCGCGGTGCGGTGCTTGTTGGGGATGGTCGATCGCACGGTACGTTGGCCTCAGTACCTCTTGCTTGGCTCCGGGAAGGGTGTAGAGGGTGCTGACAAGGCTCTGTGTGGCGTTACGTGCAGAATGGAAGCGAGAATGTCGAGGCTCGGCGGAACGCCTTTGTGTCTATGCCGCAGATCCTCAAGAATGTCTCGGGCAGCTTGGTCAAGCGTTGGTGTTTCTCAAGTTTCCGTCCGATCGGCCAGCGCTGAAGTGTGTACAGATTTATCCGCCGAGATCGTCTGCGAGATGACGGACGCCCTCCTGGACGGCTTGACGGACTATACGAGCGACGAACGTGGCGACGTCGGGTCATGGGTGCGCATGGCTTGCGTGAACGGTCTCACATCTGTTGTGGAGACACTGTTTACGAATGCGTCCACCCTTGCCGAGTTCTCGAGTTACCTCCCGCCGGGTCGCTACCACGACGCAATCGGCGGCATACTCAAACAGGGGGTTGAGAGACTTGACAACGTCCGGCAGCAGGCAGGAGAGTGCGTCGTTACCTTGTTGCTGTTGCCGCCTCCTGCCGTGAAGCAAGCGCAGCAATGGCAGATACACGGCGATGCGAAGATGAAAGAGAAGTTCCTCAGGTACGCACATGCCAAGATATAGGGGCCGGTTCTCATTATTCTTGTATCTTGCAGCAACGAAGAGTCGGTCGGCTGGAACGACGGAAGTTGGCTTTTCCCTCGTGTGGTGGAACTCCTGGAGATCGAGCAGTATCGTGGCCAGTTGCTTGCAGGTCTAATTCTCAGTACGAGCACGAAGACGGACAGTACTGTAAGCGAGTTGATCTGCCCACCTCGGCTCCTTCTCAACGTGGTCTGCTAGCAACGGCCAGTTGCATCCGCACTTGTCACCTACGCTTTGCAACTGCCTATCGCGACGGAGGCACCCGACCACTATGACCAACGCAGCCTCGCTCGCGATCTTCTTGCACAGGCACAGAAGAAAGTCACTTCAAACATCGTCGTCATTCCGGTGCTGCAAACGTTCAACGTCCTCCTTGAGGCCGACGTCTTCGAAAACGTGCCACAAGATCCGGAGGGCTTGCAGACGTATGTTATTTCCGTTTAAGATCTCACTATCTACTACATCTGACATGGGTCGCCTTTTAGCCTGCGAACCCTTCTTGCTCTCGTGTCGAGAAATGCGGGGCGCGTGAAGAATCCGCAGCGAATAAACGTGTCTATGAGATGGTGAGTTCATTGGCTCTGCGCTTAGGTCATAAACTGATGGACAACAGTCTCGTCAATCTCATCCCTCTAGCGGAGTTGCAGAGCGACTGCATCGCCCAGCTATATCAATTTCTTGCACATCAATACCCGCGGGTGCGTCGCGTCTAAACTTTCGATGTGCGCGCGTCTGATTTAACACTTCCCTTCAGGTCCGCGCAGACACGGCGGAGTATCTATACCTCGTTCTTTCTAGCAAGAACACTGGTATGGAGACGGACGATGTGGAAGAGATTTTGCTTGAGACGGAATGGTAAGTTTTGGGGTAAACGCTTGTGTACATTTCTGACTGGCACATTATTTTGCAGGTCTTTGAAAGATAAGGATACGGTAGATGACGCTGCGAAGCGCTGCATCGAGCTATTGACAAAGGCCCATTTAGCATAGTAGATCGTCCCACTTGTACAATAGATATCTACGGACACATACCAGCCTACCAGTGTTTTATGGTGGATGAGCTGCACCAACCAGGGCCTCCTCGCCTCGAGGTCTTCGCGTGCCTGATATAGGATTCGTGGGAAAGTCAGTATCGTCGCGTACATGGGCGCCTAAAGTATCGTAACCGCTGGGCAGGACGTCACTGCATCGCGAGTCCTCGACTAACGTCCTTCCTCCTTCCACCACCACTCACGACCTCCACGATGGCGAGTCCACGCATGAGCAACCAAGAGCTCGCGGCTATCAACGCGGCCGCAGTGACGCGCGAATACACGGTCAAACCGCATCTCGGTGAGGATCTCGGAGAATTGGAGCGATGGCAGTAGGATGCTAAGTTGCAATGTATAGACTACCGGACGGTCTCCGCGGTGAACGGGTAATGCCCACGGTTTTGCTATAGCTTGGAGATGCTGACAGGAGAATACGTAGCCCACTGGTTGTGCTGGACAATGTCAAGGTGCGTCTTCTCGCTTGCGCCTGTTCCGGTTTGGTACTCAGCTAGCGCCCTAGTTCCCCTCATACAACGAAATCGTACAATTGACGCTCCCCGACGGTACCAAGCGTGGCGGACAAGTTCTGGAAGTCCAGGGCAAGAAAGCTATTGTCCAAGTCTTCGAGGGGACGTCCGGTGTCGATGTGAAGGCAACTCATGTGGAGTTCACCGGTAGCAGCATGAAGTTGCCCGTGGCGGAGGACATGCTGGGTCGTATCTTCAACGGCTCCGGCCAGCCCATTGACAACGGGCCCAAAGTGTTTGCGGAGGATTACCTAGACATCAACGGTACGCTGTGTTCACTTTATATAGCGGCCGTTCGGGCATCCTGACGCGTTTCTTAAAGGCTCTCCTATCAACCCTTACTCTCGCATATACCCCGAGGAGATGATCCAGACTGGTATTTCCACCATTGATGTCATGAACTCTATTGCGAGAGGACAGAAGATCCCCATCTTCTCCGCTGCCGGTCTACCTCATAACGAGGTACGCAGTCGCTCTGCGGTCGTGAAACTGACGCTTATTTACGCTATCATCTTCCTAGATTGCTGCGCAAATTGTACGACAGGCTGGTTTGGTCAAGGGTCCCACGAAGGACGTGCACGATGGTCATGAGGACAACTTCTCCGTCGTGTTTGCGGCGATGGGTGTCAACATGGAAACCGCGCGATTCTTCAAGGAGGACTTCGAGTCAAACGGCAGTCTCGATCGTGTCACCCTCTTCCTCAACCTCGCGAACGACCCCACAATCGAGCGTATCATCACGCCCCGCCTGGCACTTACCACTGCGGAGTACTACGCGTACCAGCTTGAGAAGCACGTCCTTGTCATCCTCACGGACATGTCATCATACGCGGACGCGCTCCGTGAGGCAAGTCGATCATACGGAATCTATCCGCAGCAAATAGCAGCTTCCTAACCACCATGCTTATTTGTAGGTCTCGGCTGCTCGTGAAGAGGTCCCTGGTCGCCGCGGCTACCCTGGATACATGTACACGGATTTGTCCACGATCTACGAGCGTGCAGGTCGTGTGGAGGGCCGCAACGGATCAATCACCCAAATTCCCATTCTCACCATGCCCAACGACGGTGCGTCCCAATCTCGACCGGTTTCAGTATGCCAGGGCCCGACTCAATTTACTGACGCTTTTGCAACGCTTCTCCCGTCCTCGTGGTTCTGTCTCTGCAGACATCACACATCCAATTCCCGATCTCACCGGGTACATCACTGAGGGCCAGATCTTCGTCGATCGTCAGCTGTACAACAGGCAAATATACCCACCGATCAACGTCTTGCCCTCGTTATCCCGTCTCATGAAGAGTGCCATCGGTGAAAAGCTGACGCGGAAAGACCACGGTGATGTCTCCAACCAGCTGGTACGTATCCGTGCGGAGACGTCGTGACACGGTCTGCTGACGTGCGTGCAATGCCTGTAGTATGCCAAGTACGCTATCGGACGCGACGCAGCGGCCATGAAGGCCGTCGTCGGTGAGGAGGCGCTTTCACCAGAAGACAAGCTCGCACTCGAGTTCCTGGACAAGTTCGAGAAGCAGTTCGTGGGCCAGGGTACGTGCCGCCTTCTCTCCTCGCCGCCTCCTCGCTCTAACCGTGTGCCTGTCGCCCCTCCTTATCTTCTGTGTGTCTCTGTGGGCGTCCGATACCGTGTTCGCAGGCGCGTATGAGAGCAGGTCGATCTTCGACTCGCTCGACCTGGCCTGGTCTCTGCTGCGCATCTTCCCGAAGGAGCAGCTCAACCGCATCAGCCCCAAGATCATCGCCGAGTTCTACGGGCGGAAGGCGCGCAAGCCGACGGAGGACGCCAAGCCGCAAGGCCACCCGGAGGACAAGCTCGTCGACGACGCGTGAGACCGCTGAGGTCCCCCATCCGCTCCACGCGGCCGTCGCTCGTGCCACTCGCGTGCTGCACCACGGACTTGACCAAAGGAAAGAGCGTGGCAGGAGACGCTACGAACACTCGCGCGTATACGTATACTTGTACACATTCACCACAATGCACATGTCCCGTCGTCCCACCGTGACTCATCCGGGGGGCTGTTGGTGCCCCCAGGCGCGGACAATCGTACGATACCGTCCTCGAGCGACGGGCGTGGTGGTTGTGTCCGCTGCGTGGCCGATAGGCTCGCTTGCCCTGATCACGACACGAACACGTTCTGCCCGCGCGGCCCTATGAATAGCGCCCCCCGTGCGCGGCCAGGCCAGGCTAATCTCAGACGGGGGGTGACGTCAGGCGTCTCGTACAAAACGTTGCATCTGGATATCTGGATATTCGCCACGGCCGGGGGACGCAGTACTTTCTGGCGGCAGACAGAAGCCTAATGCTGCTTGAGAGAAGCACCGCTGCGGTGCCACGCACGCTGTACAAGCTTGTCGGACGGATGGACGGACGTCGGACTCGGACATGCCACAGATGATGTCGCTCGCAATGGCAGATTGAAGTTTGTTTGTTTCATGAGCGAACCCTCGACAAAGATAACAACATAGTACACGGAGATGGGCCCGGGACGCGCTCCCACTTGTCGCGAGGGAGTGCTCATGTCCGCTCCTTCTCAGCGGGCCACTGCTCGTGCTGCCAGCGTCGTGCACAGCGGCCGGCCCTCTCCGCATGCCGCCACGGACCACACACCCTGCGGAACCCTGGCCATCCGCCCTCCGCGCCAATGCTCGGGGAGGAGGGAGTGTACGTACACGCCCCGTCCGCCCGTGCCACCGCGGGATCCTCGGCCAAAGCACGACAGCGTGCGGCGGCGCGAAGACGCCGCTGGCACTCGTCCAGTGCCATTTCAGCATAGATGGCCAGCACGCCCGATAGAGCTAGCGGGGCGGAGGCCGACACGAGCAGGCGCATGAGCATCCAATCGCCGACCCCGGTGCCCAGCAGCTCCAGGCCTGCACTCCAGACTTTGGCTCGAGTTCTAGGCCGTGCAGCAGACTGCAGAGCAGCGACCCCAGAAGAGAACGAGGAGAGCGCTGCAGCGTGCGCTGTCAGCGGCGGGGGTTCGCTGACGTGAACGTGGGCTCACGCACGGGCGATATGAACTTGCAGCGTCTTCTCTGCAGCCTCGCAGCATCTGCCGCGTCCGTGTGTTGGAGCTTGCTCGCCGCCGCGGTGCTCGGGACGCGGGACGCAGGGCCTGAACGTTGAACACTGAGTTCAACGTCGCGGATTCGCGCCTGCGGCTGCAGCCGTTGTATCAGCGAAGCCCGCAGGGTGTCCGGCAGGTACGGGCCCCAAGAGCTCGAGGCACACTGTAGATTGACCTGGCGGGTCCGCTCAACGCCGGGGGGCGAAAACGAGGCATAGCGAGGAAGGAGCGGACGGGCTGCTAGTGCGCGAAGCCCCCGGTGCGCGCCGGTGCCGACGAATAGCGTTGCGGCACACACACGCACAGACGCAGGGAGAACTGATTGCGCGCGCCCCCGGGGGCTGTAGTTCCTGCTCGCGCTGCCTCCTGCTGCTGATATAGGATATAGTGCGCGGCGTGCATTGAGTCCTGGCTCGCGGCGCGCGCGGAGTGGGATTGGTGGGGGTGGCTCGTGTGGCAGGGGCCCGGGCGGACCGTCAGTCTCAGTGGGTGCGCTGGGAGGAGATGTGGACGCTCCAGGAGCCGGGGCGCTGGGATGAGTAAGCGGCGGTGCGAGTGGACGGATATGGCGCGTGGGGTCCGGGCGAGGGGAGGGCGACAATTGAGTGTGCGGGGCGGCGGGGGGTGGGAGCGCGGCCGGTGAATTCCACACGATTTCTGACAAATGGCCCTGGGATCAGTACGTCTTGCGACACACAACACCCCGGCCGTGCGGGGGGCTCGGGGAGTTGTTCTGACGCGCCCGATGCCGACCACAAGACTGCAGCGGGCTCGGCGGTGAAACCGTCGCGGAGGTAAAAGAGCACGTTCGAATAACAAGACGCGGCGGATCGCGAATCGCCGGGGGAGGCCGCTCAGGTTCGCCAGCCGCAACACGATGGATCTCGCGCACAAGCCCTGCGGGGTTCATCCCACATTCCAGCACCAGTACCGGCATCAATCGAACCGCCAGGACGGGAAGGAGACCGGGCCCCGTGCCCCCGCACAAGTACGTACGACCTCGCCGCGGCACGGGGCTCGCACAACTGCCTATCCCGGCGGGCATCCCGCCGCGGCACACCTGCCTGCCTAGATTGGGTTCGGGCAGGGGGGATCTTGGGCTTGTGCTTGATCTTGATTGACAGCTGCACGATGCGGGGGTAGATGAGGATGATGCATGATGGTATCATCCCCCGATATCGTGGCGCGCATGCTGGCGTTGGGAGTTGGAGTTGACAGGGATGGGTGGGCGGGCGGGAGCTGGGAACTTGAGGGGGACCGGGCGAAGATGCACTATCAGCGCAGAAGCACGGCCGGTGCGGCGGCGTGGGTGGGGGCGTGTTGTGGATGGACGTCGTGCGCGGCGGGGTAGGTTCGTTCCACTAGGATCCTTCCGAGAGAGTTTGCGTTCAAGCCAGTACGAAGGCGGGAGTGCTTGCGGAAGAGCTCCGGGGCGCGCGCGTCGACGCAGTGGGCCCATACACACATCGGAGACTCGAAGCTCCCAAGCTTCAGGCAGCGGGCGCGCGTGGGACGCGCCGCTTCGCCAGCCTATGCCGCAACCGGCCGCGCTGCGTCAAAGTTGCGGAGGGGCGGAGGAGATGGGATGCTGATTGAGCGATGGAATCAGCGGGCGCGCGAGCTTGACATGGGGCCGTATCGCGCAGCTGTGGCAGCTAGCCTTCCGGGGTGCGAGCTTCGACTGTCCGGATCCTGCAGTAGCAGTGTCTGTGTTCGCAGGGGGCGGCGGGGACCGGAGGCTGGAGCTGGCGGAGGCCCTGGCCCTGTTGGAGATGGGATGTTGTGACTGTGCCCCTGTCGTCGAAAGTATTGTGTGTCGGCGACTGGAACGTCGGAGGTGGGTCCGGCTGGAATATGGGCTCGTCATATGCAGGCGGATGATCCCAGGCGAATAGTACGGAGCCCAAACTGCCTATACAGGAGGTAGGCGCGGTCTCAGCTGGTGTCGCACTTTGACATCCCGGGCAGTCTTCTTGTGTTCACGTTCATACTGATGATGGGAGCGGGCTCCAGCGTTGCGGAGCGTGTATTAAATTCAGACGACGCACCGTATACAAAGGCCCGCCCGGTTCCGGGCGAACGAAGCTGTCGCAACGAGCGCACGCGTTGTAACTGAACTTCATAATACCGGCCGGGGCGGTTCCTCAACAAGATTGAAGAGGCATCTACATTCGGGCGGGGAGATCGTATCAGCGTGTTGAACAAGACGCTGCACGAGGCATCCCACGAGCAGTACGTTACATTGCCAGTCCGGTCAGATGCAGAGATGCATGGCGAAACAGGGATGGGATCATCGGCACCTCCGCAGGACGCCGCTGCCGTCTGTCCAGTGTACCGGCGGATCGCAGGATATCCGGATTCTGGGGATGATGTCCCCGCAGCCTAGGGTACCGTGAAGAAGTGCTCCCTTTTTAACAGCTGTTTATTAACCGTGTTAATAACCTGTTAATAACTGTTAAAAAGGGACGGGGATGAGGAGGCCTGTTAAAAAGCGTCAATAAACCTAGGTGTATACACGCCGTCGCGGAAGGTTGGGACGGTCTGTCGAAGTGGTCAAATGCTTTCATGACTGAACAGCGCCGAGGACAACACAGCTGAGTAGACTCATCCGTTGCGAGCGCCATTCATGAAGGGCGTGGGTGATTGACGAGCTCTCCTTCGACGGGAAGTGGCTTGATGTGGAATTGTAGTCGTTGCGAGCCTCGTCCGCATCACCATACTGTTCGGTGTGCTCCTCGCGGGTTAACAACCCTTGCTATGAGCCGTTTCTCAAGGTTTGTGTCGGTTGTTAACAATCTGTTAAAAATAATTAATAACCCTGGTTAAAAAGGGCCCAGGAAGGCCACCAGTTATTAACTGTTAGTTAAAAAGTCCCGGGACTTTTTCACGGTACCCTCGGCGGCGCAGCCTCGGCATTCATGCCCCCCATTCGGCTCCGTTTACGGGCTTCGTGTGTCCGAGTGCATGGCAAGAGTGAATGCAAACCGCCCAAGCGCGGAAGGCGGCGTGTCTGCAACGCGCAGCACATACGGCGACGACGCCTACCGTGGCGTCCGGGGCGCCCGCCAGCAGAGATGCGGGCACAAGACGCGCATGGGGGTGGGCGGCGGGGGCGTGTTGCAGGTGCCAAAGGCATTCTCCGCACGCTAGTCCCGCCGCCGGACCGGGGAAATGGAGTTTGTTTGGAAAAAAGGAGGGGGAGAGCCTCGTGTGCGCGATGGGCCATCTGAAATGAAAGATTGGCCTGTGCGAGATGAGTGCGTGGGAGGCGGGGCAGGCCCTGGATGTTCGTTGCGCAGACAAGCTCTGTTTGTGTGCTTTCAGGGGGCGGGCAGGCTGCGGCGATGGGCTCGCTACGCGCGGGCGGGGAGGGACGTGTATTGGGCGCGAGGAGGTGGCTAAAGGCGAGGCCGGAGTCGCACGGAGGAGGTGTTGTGTTGGCTGGAGGAAGTCCGGAGCCCATCTGATTGTCCCCTTACGTATTCGCGAGGAGGACGCAGGGCGAGCTCAGCGCAGGGCAGGGAGGGCCCAGCGCGTGGTGATGGTGCGGCTCGAACGTGTGAAGCGACTGCAACATATGTGGATGTGCCCGATTCGACAGCCTCAATGGGCACAAAGACATGCCCAGGATGCCAGAAACAACTCCCCATGCATGCGCCGGATATCCAGCAGCCAAGGGTCGTGGTGGACGGACGGGCGGGCGGAGTGGGTCCATGTGGGAGAGCGCGCGTGATGGCACGCGCCGCACACCTGCCGCTTTGGGCAGCTCCCGGCGTGCGGAGCGTCGGTCTCAGAAACAAGCGGCGGCGGCAGAATGCGGAGGCTGATGGGCAGTATTCAGCCGTGAAAATGTCTCTGTGTCGCTGCGGCGGAGGCACAAAGGGCGGCTTATTTAGTGGAATGTGCAGAGGCTAAGGCCGGACGGAGGCCGGAATAGGCAGGGGGCGAGGGAGGGGATGGGTGGGCATGGGCCTTATGGCAGCGTGTCGCCCAAGCGGGCTGCTACCACGCGTTTCTCCTCGCCTCCCTAAATATGGCCGCCCATATCCTCCGCTGCTCTCTATCTCTTCCCCCGCCCTCCCCCCATGGACGACCTTGCCCATGAGTCCCGCCGTCCCATCCACAACATCAACCGCAAGCGCAAGGCCGACCAGGACGACCTCGTCCCCGTGCCCCCGCCACAACCCGCAGACGCCGCTACTGGCACCGACGCCATCCGCATCGACCCCAGCATGACCCCTCGCTGTCCGGCCGACGCCCCAGACGGCCCCTCTAGCTCTTCGTGGATGCTCGCCCGCTCGAGGCAAGGTATGGCTACCTCTTGGTCTACGCCCGCTTCTTCCTCCTCCTGTCCGGCCCCTGGTGTCTCTTTCTCCCCCAAACTGGACCGCGAAGGCCAGCCCTCTGCCAAACGCCTTCGCATAGAGATCCCCAGTACGCCACCAGGCTCACCACACCGCACTCGCAGCAGGTCAGCGCGACCCTCGCCACGCTATATCCAGCGCCGCCGCGTAGAAAACCGCGATACTGGCATTGTTTCCGCGACCGAGCCGGGCCCCAGCAGCGGGTCATTGTTGCGTCCCCAGAGGCTAGCATCCGTGTCTTCCAAGTCCCATTCCGTCCCCGTCTCTCCCATCGACCCATGTTCGATTTCGCCGCATATACCCCCACACACGCCGCCCATAAACAGAGAGACGCTCAAAGAACTAGACCTTGACGCAATCCTCCGCAACCCCCAGCTCCGTCAGTGGCCCTTTCTTCTCACCTGTACATATCCCGTCCTCATCATACGCCCGTCGTTATTGTAGGCCATGATCTGCTCTTTGACTCTGGACTGCAGTTCCGTCCAACGTCGAGCCGCCGGAAGCGCGATCTCGCAGACCATTACTGGCTCACGATCGTGCGGGAACTCGAGACCGGGTGTACATGCACGACCGTCGACAGCCACGGCAAGGTAGCCGAGCTCCGCTGTGCGTGCGAGGCGATCCCAGTGGCGCCAAAACATGCTACCGTGCGGTACAACGCAGGGAGCGGCAACCTCGCCACCGTGCGCATGCCCTCACGCATCGAACCGCTGTTGATTGAGCTGCTCGCCGTCCTGGTCTCGATTATCCAGCCCCCACAGCCGCCGACCCTGCGGCCCCCAGAGCTGCTCTTCCCGCCATCGCCCCAGAACCCACAGTACCACCAGAACCTGGCGCACATCAACCTCCTGAAGGAGCACTTGGACCCGGGGCTCATCAACCAGGAGATCAGCCACGGGCTGTTCGACCCCTCGGGGCTCTTCCAGGTAATCGGGGACATCATCCGCTGCCACTGTGCGCCGATGCGCGACGCCGCGGTGGACCAGATGGTCGGCCTCGCGCGTGCGTGCGCCCCGGGGGGGAATGGCACGAAACTGGACGCGGTGCGCGCGATCAGGATGTGCTTCGAGATCATGGAGCTGATGAAGCTGGTGAGTGCTGATCGCATCTCCGTCTGAGTATACACGCCTGATCGGTCCCTTTTCCTCTCTTTCTCGCGCATTGATTGCAGGATGTGGCCAATCATCAACTCCAGACGCTGAGGCCGTACTTGGTGCGGACGGCGGGCGATTACGAGGTGCAGATCTTCTCGGACGAGAGGCACAATGCGCGTCGCACGATCCACATGACGCGTGAGTGGCTGGGCAAGGCGTGGAAGGAGCTCAGTGGCGGTGGATGCTCGCAATCGGAGCTATTCATGAGCTCCTCGCGCCCGACGCAGGTGCTCATGGCCGTGGTTAAAGCCACTGTCAACCTGATCTTCGACCCACCCGCGGCCGGCGCGCCCTCCCCTCCAGCCTCTACGCTCTCCACACCTACCACCACCACACCCTCCACCACCGCCTCGTCATCGTCTTCTCGCCCATCCTCACATGCCTCCAGCAGCAGCCATGCAGCGTACTACGCGAAGTACCCCGAGACGTTCTACCTCGACTACGCACGCTTCGGCACGCTGAACACGGACGCCGCGGACTTCACAGCGCTGTACATGCTCCTCATGATGTACCGCCAGCTCGTACACTCTCCCCTGAACCGTTCACCGCGCACACGCGGAGACGCCGTCGCCCCCGACGCACTCGTCCAGCTCAAGAAGGAGATCTGGGAGATCGGGCCCGCGCATCCCGGTCTCTGCTTCATGCAGGGCCGCCGCCCCGGCTCGTCCAGCCTCGGGAGCAGCAGGTCCGCCGCTGCTGGCACCAGCTCCGGTTCAGGCTCGAGTTCAAGACACGAACGCGACCGCGAGGCAGAGCTGCGCAAGTGGCGCGCGGAGATCGAGGACGTCGCGCTGCAGGTCGCGATGCACGCATCGGAGCCGCACCGCGCGGGGGGCTCGATGAAGGCTGCCGCGGCCGCTGGCGCACGGGAGCTGCACTCCCCGGACATGCAGGTCGTGAAGTTCGCGCTCGGGTGGACGGAGGCGAACCTGCGGCACGGGTCGCCGTTCAGCGTGCTCTGCAGGAAGCGCCTGCGCGAGCGCGTCGAGGACGCCGTCCTTGCCATCGTCATCCCCCAGCTCGCGCCTGCGCCCGCACCCCTGCCACCTACCTCACCGACGGCTGCAGCGCCGGTGCTACCCTCAAAAGATGCGCCGACGACGTCGAGCGGGCTCGAGCCGCTCGGCGCGGAGGTCGCGCACATCTCCCAGCGCGCGGCGAAGCTCGTGGAGATCCACATGAACGTGTACGGCGAGCTGTACGCGCACCCCGCGTTCCTCGACAAGGACGTCCTCCCCTGCGCGAGCGCCGCCGTGACCCCTGCCGCGGCGGAGTCATAGCACTCGCCGTCAGTCTCTTCCGCCCCCACTTGCAAGCATCGACATGCCAACCAACGCCGGACACACGCGCCGCCGCAACAGGCAGAATGTATACCCCTTCGTGTATATGCTCCGACATCGCCCTTCTGCTGCCCCCCGACCCGCGCGCCGCGACGCTTTGGGCGGCGCGCGCTCATCCGCTCTCTATGCGCCTTTGCCGCCTTCTGTGCCATCATGCCATTGCCATGCGTATGTCTCGCCTACGCTTACGGGCGTCGCCATGACTTTTGTCTTGTGGGGCCGTATACTGCCCCCCTCCCTCCCCCCGTGCCCGTCCTCGCACGCCCGGAGCACGTACATTAATTCCGACCCACCCTTGCTGCGCCCGCACCGGCTGCTGCTTCCCTTCCTGGTGCTCTCCCTGCAGCCCCGCTCTTCCTCCTCCATCCCCATTGCGCCCGCCGTTGTTCCGCGGGACGCTCACTCCCGATGGCTCGTTCCCTGACTTGCATGCAGTTGTCGCGCTGATGATGATAATGTTCTGATGACGAAGCCTTGCAGCGGTCGCTGCGCGTTGTACATAATTACCGTAAGGACTAGAACCGTCGATAATGAATCGAAAGAAGTCAAGAATTTCTACGCTGCTTTTGCGGGGCCCGTGGCTAGCGTGTGCGTCTTGGATGTACTGTGCTTCCACCTTCCAGGTCGCGCTCTGTCGCGCTACGATCGGCGTGCAGAAGTGAGTGGCGGGAATGAGAAGAGTGTGGTTGACGCGATGTACGCGCGAGGTCGGTCAGATGTGGTGGCACTGGGACTGACACCGGCTGCTTTAGACATCCTTTGTGATTCGCTTTTGGTATTTGTTCAATCGGATGGTAGATATTGCTTAGGTACTTCCTATTCGTTTGACTCTATAGGAGCTGCCGATCAGTGATAGATGAGCTCGAGGGTGTACGAACGTCGAAGACCTATGTTCAGGGGAAGGTCGAAAGTCGAAGCCCTGCGCGGCGCAGTCATATGCGACTTCTGCTTCGCAGCAAAGTACTGCGGGGGTAGCGAACATGTCTCGCGGGAGCAGTACTAGTATTTGGTGCGCACGGTCACGTCGTGATGCTGCAGCTGACCGTGTCAATCACCCGTTGCGAGACTGCGACCCTACTCATGGCTTCCGCGTGTTGAGCGCCGCGGCGTATCTGCTGGAGATGCGATGGCCAGATTGCGGCGTCTGCGGCGAGGACGACATGGACGTGGACGGCGTGGAGGTTCTCGAGGATGACGAGGACGAGGAGATGGACAAGGACGACCTCGAAGACATCTGCGTCATGCCGTTCTGAGCCCGTCACGATCCCTGCGGTGATTGGGCAGTGGCGGGACCGGTGATTTAGTTTGGATACGCTGACGAGCCTTCGGACGCACGGCGAGAAACAGCCGCACAGGCCCCCATACGCCGTGTGGTGACGGTGGAAACACAAAGGTTATAACATAATGTATATATGCAATGTCCGGAGTACGGTCTATCCGAAGGGATGATACAGGGTTACATATTAAGCCGCTGCTAGAGTACAGTGTACAATTCTACATGAACGAATTCGTAACGTCGTGGGCGGGAGGGGGCAAGTGAGCGGTCCATCAGCGTAGCAATGCGGGTGCGGGCGGCGCGCGGAAGGTTAGAGTATTGATGCATGATGGTGGAGTTTGTCGGTGGTCGAGGACATAGTGTTAACCACCGTACGGGCGGGCAGGGGCGATAGAGACGGCCGAATCTGTCACGAAGACTCGCGCGCGCGCGTATCCTCGCTGGTCATGAGCACCGTTGCGGATCCCACTACGACGTCCGGAACACCCTCTTCCTCAACATCATCCCACGCACCGCTCTCGCGCGCCTTGCCCTTCGCCGTGTCGCTCAGGCGCACCCCTGCCTGGGTCGGCGCCGGAGGCGCGTACGCCGAACGGTGGGGGTTTGGCATTGCAATGATGACGGAGACATTGACCTCCGCGGCGCGCAAGACCGGATCCCTCTGCACCATGGGGATTCCTGGGGACGGCGGCACGGAGCCTGCGCCCGCGCCTGACGTCTCGTTTCGCGGTGTAGGCGGTGTAGCCCGGCGCAGTCGTGCCCGAGGAATGATGTAGCCAGCTCGTTCAAGCAGCATTCGCGCAGTGAGGCGTGGTTGGGGTGGGGGGTTACTTGGCTGTGTCGGTTCGGGGGGAGGTAACGGGTCCAGCCCGGGCTTTTCGGACGCTACGCTCGCTGTGACAGGCTAAGAGGGGCGATATGCATGGTGTGCATGATGTTGTATATACGATGAAAAGGAAGCACGTACCATAACGCGCTCCCACTTTCCGGCCTGCGGACTCCCGGTGGAAAAGTACGGCGGGAGGACGGTTACGTCGAAGAGCGTCGGCCGCTTGAGCTTGCGCCGTCCGCCCATGCCTCGGCCGAAGCCGCCGGCGGCCTCCTCCGTAGGGGAGAGCAGCACGCCCGCTGCGATGGCTTCCTCAAGACGGCGGCGGAAACGTCGGCGAAGGAAAATCCCGCGCATGATGATCGCAGACGAGATCGCCAACAGGAGGAAAAGTGTTGCGAGGAACGTGAACCTGAAGGTGGAACCCCGCATGATTAGGTCGTGTGCGGAGCGTGCGCCGAAGAATGCCAAGCAGGGGTATGAGGGTAAGAGGGTCAACGAGTGTTGGCACTCCAGAGAAGCAATGTAGGAGAGAGGAAATCATACGATGGCGGGTAGGGAGGCGCAGCCTGAGCGCGTCAATGCAGCCGCCATCTGTATATTGCCCGATCATACAGCGGCATTTGTCTGTGGACACCATGTCGCGTATTCACCCACACCGCCCGCCGTAGCATATGTGATGTAACATTCGAAATAGCGAGCGGACGTACAGGTAGAGCGACGACGATGGTGGCCCCTGGCCTGGATCCTGGGTGCCGGTGGCTGCTGCCCCGCTAGAGGTCTGTGTTGGAAAGAATGGGGGACTTGGATTGCTGCTAGGGCCGCCATCAGTAGCGGAGACGGTCCCAGACGGCGATAAAGAGGCGGAGGCCGACGAAGACCCCGACGAAGAGGTGGCCATGGTGGTCGAGGAGGAAGAGGGGACAGCGGGGGGCGATCCGGGGCACTCGCCTACGGAGGCGCCCGGCTTCCTCGGGGCAACCAAGCAAAATACCGAACCCACGCCCACCTTCTCTCCTACCACCGCCATCTGCCCATCTTCATGCCCTGAGCGATTTTCCCTACAGGCTCTGTCACGACCTCGACGGAGCCCGCGGCACCGTCACTTCGTATCTCATCGACGTGTCCACCGCGCATTCGGGCGTGCTTGAACTGCGTCCGGGCAGTTTCGCCTCCTTGTCGGAAGAACACGCGCCGCGATTTACGCACTCGCTCATCCCCCCGAGGCGTTATCCAGGTGATCTCCATTCAGAGCGATGCCCTCGCAGGGCGGCAGTATGTAAGCCCAGCCGTGTCAGACATGCCAGTTGTAGTAAGCTTGCATGGTGCGCCGCACACTCGTTCTAGATAGGCCCGTGAAGAAAGCATCCTGCATTCTGACAGACGTCCCACAGCGTAGGGCGAACGGATATCGCGTCTCCAGCAGATACGCCGCGGCGCACAACACGCGGCAACCATGAGTAGGGTCGCAGTCTCGCAACGGGCGATCGACACGGTCAGCTGCAGCTGCCGCGGTACACGCGCGTGGGGCCCCACCCGTCGCGACGTGACCGTGCGTACCGATACTGCTCCCGCGAGACATGTTCGCTACCCCCGCAGTACTTTGCTGCGAAGCAGAAGTCACATATGACTGTGCCGCGCAGGGCTTCGACGTTAGACCTTCCCCTGAACGTAGGTCTTCGACGTTCGTGCTTATCTATCGATCGGCAGCTCCTATACGGCCAAGCGAGCAGAAAGTACACTCTCGTTCCAATAATATATTCCACCCGAACACTGCGAGTGACCCACAATGGATGCCCAAAGCAGCCGGTGTCAGTGCCAGTGCCACCACATATGACCGACCTCGCGCGTACATCGCGTCAACCTCACTCTTCTCATTCCCGCCACTCGCTTCCGCACACCGATCGCAGCAATATCTGGAAGGTGGAAGCCTGGTATACCCACGACTCCCTCCGCGGCCGAAGGCGGACGCACACGGCCCCGCACATTCAGCGTAGAAATTCTTGACTTGGACCACCGACAAACTGCACCATCAATAATCTGACCTTCCGCGCGTCCCCCGCACCCGCAGAGCTACGCTGATAAACCTGCCCACCTCACCTGGCCCTGCTCGCGCACGACGTCATAACTGCGTTCGTGTAGAGTTGTACACTGTATTCTAGCAGCAACTGAATATGTCCCCATATAATTGCAAGCATGAACACCGCCTGAATCTCACACATGCCTTGAACGTACTCCAACTGATCCATCGCCGCGGCCAGCATCGCCGGTTCGCTCGTTCCAACTTGTCCACCTTCAGGCCTCAGGCCTCAGGCCCAGGCCTTTGGCGGTCAGAGCGGCCCGGTTAGATGGTTTCCGAATTGGGAAGTTGTACTCAACGCCAAACTTTTTAGCCGTCCATCTCGTTCAACTCCAGGCCCTTTCGTGTCCTTTCCTCCATCAGCGGTGGCTTAAAGTAACATGGAGCTTCTCGTATTTTGCGAGGAAGAAACCGAAAGATGCTTAATGGGTGGCCACGATGTCCTTTAGTTCTACACACCCCATTTCTCGTAAGTGGCCGAGAATATAAAACTGGTGAGGATAATTAGGACATGTAATCGATATGATGGTATGCCCATTTCCTTGCGATTTGTGAGAGCATAATGCGCGTAGGTAAAGGTGAGAACGGCTTTACTCCGCAGGTCTTCCCCACTTCCTCTCGCACATCGATCCAGCCTACTCCCGAGAGCCCACGGGCACCTCTCCGATCCGTCCCATTTCGCCGTTCTGTAGCACTGCCCCCAATTCAAGCATTTTTGGAACCCCAGGGCCCTGCGGCCACCTCCGGGGCTACAGACGAGCGCAATCAAGCGGATCCAGGAACGCGTCAGGCTGCAGCGGAGACCTGCCTGCGCGAGAGATCGTGTGCCATCCTAACGTCAATGTCCCATGTTCATATTGGTTCTGAGTGGTACGTCCGCGGGGTCCGCTGAGAACGTCGGCTGACGTGGGACAGTGCACACAAAGGCGGACGGTGGCTGGCAGGCATCCGACAGCAATCGCAGACTTGGATACCCCGCGGTTTCTACGCATCAGTGAATACTGCACATATGTTCCTTCTCGTCAAATCTCTATTATAACCTGCCGACGCCAGATCAGCGTACGCACCGAATGACCACCGCGCCCCCGAAGAAGACAACTCGCTCTGGCTAGCCGCACACGTCAAAACGCGCATGTACGAATGATGTCAAGGAGAACGGCGCGCGGATCCCACGCCGTGGGTCAGAAGCGGTCGACGGCAGCCGAGAACCGTCTGGAGCGTGCATGTGAACGCGATACATACGCCGTAGGCAGACTGAATGGAGCGGAAAGTCCGAGGACGCGAGAAAAGGAAGGTGCGGCTACCATTAAGTCGAACGCGGGCGGCTGCATACGCTGTGGCAGAGAAAGAGTACACGGTACAGTACGTATGTAGACAGAGCGAAAGTCCTAAGCGTTTATAATTCGAATGCTGCGTCGACGGGAAGAATGAAAATCTCCGCAGGGGACGCTCCGGTGGTATGAATACAGTGCGCGCGAAGGAAAGACGGGCCAGGCGGGGATGAAGGGAATGCGGGGAAAACAATGTGATGAGTGCGGTAAGACAATGAAAAACAACAAGTGACAACGTGCATGACGGATACGGACAACAGACAACAAACAACAGACAGCATACACATCAGGGGCACCGCGTCCCATCCTCTCCGCGCGTTCTCACAACGCGACAGTCACCGCACGACGCGGGTCTCGGGCACCGCGACCAACGCACCGACGACAACTGCGCTGACCACGAGCGCAATAAACGCACTACGGACGACGATCTCCCACTGCCCTCGCGTCACGACCGGGTTGAGCACCGGGGTCAGCGGCGAGGCAAACGCCGGAACTTCAAGCATTCGTCGCACACGCGCCTGCCATGTCGCCTTCGTCTGAGGTCGTGCGACAACCGACGAGTTGAGTGTGGTCGTGATCGTCGAGGTAGGTGACGGAGGGTTGGCGTTACATGATGAGGGCCAAATCGGTGACTGTGGGGCGAGCGTCGAGGATGGGGAAAGAGGACCGATAGACACGGGCGTCCGAGGCTCCGGCATTCTCTCTTTCTCGTTGATCGAAGGGGAAGTTGCACTGCGCGATCCGAGGAGCTGCATTGCGACGTTCTTTGGCCCGCACTTCTGCTGAATGACCCCAAGAAACTGACGAAAGAGGCTGGGTGGTGCGTCCTGCTGCCCTTGCGGCCGACGAGCCGTGGTGCGTTCCCGACCAGGCTCAGAATCAGCGAAGTGCACACGAGAGGGCTTTTCCGACTCGCCCGGCGCAGGGCTAGGCGCGAGCGGGGTGGACGCAGCATAGGGAGGCATTGAGGGTGACGGGGCGACGGCTCCAGAGTCCGAACGCACAGAACGGGAACTGCGCAGGTGAGGGAGTCCATCGAAATCGAAGGAACCCATCGGTTGACGTTCCGCCGAGCACTGGGCTTGAGACTCGACATCGTGCGTGCATATTTGGCTGGGCGCGCGGGTGGTGAGCAAACCATAGTTTTTCGAGAGTAAGGGAAGCTCACCCTTCGTCATCCCACTGGTAAGAATGTATGAAGGTCGCGCCAGTCCCAATGTCCTCTTCGCTGCTGTCGCCCCATATCGAGGTACGGCCCGAGCGCTCTTGGGGATCAGCAGTAGCAGGTCCTTCTGGACATGGGTGCTCGTCGAAGAACGCGTCCGAGATATGAATTTGGGGTTCTCGTTCCCGCCTCCGACGCGCTCTCCTCCGTTTCTGTATCGCCTTGTCTGCGTGCATACTGACGCCCTCGTCTGTCACGGAGCTATGAAATGCGTCCGTGCTCGCATCGGACTCGAGACTGCTGCTGCTGTAGTCCGAGTCACAATCGGATCCAGATGCACCGCAGTCGTCGTCGGTATCGTACTCCTGGTCGCTAACGGGAGCGAAGCACGGTTGGCGAGCATTTCGCTTGCCTGAGTGGATCGAGTGGGAAGTAGACGCGGAAGACATGGACTGCATCAGGCCAAAGTCGGGATATGTGCTGTACGATGTCCGGATGGGTGTCCGGGTATGCGCGGGTTGTGGAGGGACGATATGAAGTTTCGACAGAGATGGTCGGGGAGCGCGGCTCTGTTGAGACTCGCTCGGAGGTTGTGCGGCTGTGAGTCCGCCTCGAGACGTTGCATTTTGCACCAAAGGCGGTGGGGGACCGGTAAGAGCTTGCGGACTCGCAGCTGGGGAGTCCATTCTGCTTGGGTGCTGCTCGTACTTGCTGAACATCTTGATGCTAAGCTTCTCCTTAGTCACTCCCGGTTTCGCCTTCGATACTTCCGGATCAGGGAAGCGTGCCAATTCGAATGACCGAAGCTGTCGCAGGTCTCCAAAGACGTATATCATCATGCAAACCTAGAGGCGACGTGAACAAAAGTCATCGGGGGCGAGTATCGGAGTTGGCACTTACACCGTACATGGCAGACAGAACGATGGTGAGGCCGAGCCACATGCCCGGTATGGCCGTGAAGCGCCACCATCGCGAGCCACCAGTGAGGAAGTTTGCGAGTAGGATTGGAGCGCTGTGAACAACGTGTGAGCGAATTGCACTAGAACGACGTCCGTCCGCAGCCGTGGATGGGCGTGGGTGTAAAACATAAGTCTGGAATAGCTGGGTCTCCATTAAAGGCAGCTGGCTTGCCTAAACGGGATGGAATGGTCGGGGCGCGACAAACGAAAAGCCACCGACTCGGGGAAGACCACAGTCGACGTAATGCAGACGCACGCGCCGGAGGGCGGAAATAAAGCACGAACCTTCCCGTGAGACCAATGACCGTCCCGCCCGCACACCCACAATATGCGCGAGGCATCCCGACATTGTGGAACGTCGCCACCACGAAGCGGTCCAGGCTTTCCGAAAGGCTCGCACGGACGCGGTCGGCGACCTCGGCGAAGACGGCAGGATCTGGTGGTGGTGGAGGGGAGCCGAACAGTGAATCTGAGTGATGTGATGCATACGCATGCGGCCAACTGCCACCAGCTGGCCCGCCTACTCCAACACCGAGTGAAGAGGATTGAAACGGAGAGAGGACATCTTGCGGGAGTCGTAGAGCATAAGGACCGTCAGGTGAAAGGAACGTCTCCTTTGCACGGAGATAGAAGAGGGCGAGGGCGGGGTTCGGTGGTGGGTGCGGCGTGGAGAGAGTACGGTACGCACGCGCCTGGGTGGATGGCCCCCGAGGGTGCGACTGTTCCCTCCATTGACGAGCCCAGGTTGTGTAGCGAGCGCTGTAGTCGCGCAGCCAAAGGATGAAGTACCTGCACGGAGACGGGCGTCGTGTTCGGATATCAAGTTGGACTGATGAGACAGATGACGTACAAGTTCTCCGGTGCACGGTCAATGAAGAGCAGCCACTCCTCAAAATCCTTCAACCCCAACGGTGGCAAGTGCTTGCGGTCGAGGATTTCGTCTAGTGGGATGTGAAAATGCGGGGTAATGCCCCATGAGGGCGCCTTGGGCTGAGGCGGGGGCGGGTGGGCGAGCCTGTGGGGGAGAGAGAGCAGAGACTTTGGCTGCAGCCGTGTTGTCTTCGGCGCGGAGGGAGAAGAACGACTAGCGGATGGGGGGAGAGGACGGGAAGACATGAAGGGGGAAGAACATACGGAAGAGAGAAGGGGAGGAGGAGGGAGGGGGGCAGCCAACGTCGACCGCGGCCGGCCGACTAACTATTATATGGGATCTTCCATTCAACGCCACGTGCGGGACGTAGCTCTCCAGTCCTTCCGTTCATGTCACTCCTGGCGGGTGCACTTGTCAACCTACTCTGAGCGCACCGTGATGGCATGCCGCTCCGCACAATCTTGCCATTGCTCGCCGCGCCGACGCCCGCCACCGTCGTGCCCGTGTCGACGGGCGCATGTTGCCCGACATTGAGCCATTTAATGAACCCCGAGGCCTCGAGGAATGCCAATACTGCTATTCCTGGGAAGAATCCCAGGCTCCCCATCGAGGGACTCGATGAGTCGATCGGCATTTCTCGCGGTGATCTCCGCCTTCCTCCCATGCCCCTCGAGGCTCATGTCTCTCATGGTCTTCCCTCCGCCGTCTGAGGCCTTCTGGTGCGTAGCCACAACAGATGAAGCTTAAGGACCATGTGAGGTGCGGGTCCGGGTCCGTGCACTGGTATTCTCCAGCTGATAACGCGCTGTTTGGGGCGTACACTCCGAGTATGGAAGTACGTACCTCGGGCTGGACACGTCCGGCGAATTGCCACTCCGCGGATCTATGTCTGTCAATATAGCAAGTCACACCCACGCATTCAGCCCGACATGTGCGCCGCGATGGTAGATGTAGTAGCAGCAAGAACATTCGATGTGAATGCCGGAAGGTTGAAGCTTTGAAGTCAAAGCCGGTCAAAGTGGTCAAATGTTCGATCGTTTGAACGCCGAAGAGAGTGTATGAGCGTCTATTTGTGATTTTTGTTTCTGGTCCCCGAATGGGCGTCTATCTATGATCGATGTACGATTGAGATCTGGCGTTGTGGCGCCGAATTTTGCGCGTCGGGCGTGCGCATGACCGCGACGCGCCTTCTCTCTCTCGCTCGTCCACCGTCGACCGTTCTCCGCTGCATCGCATATAGCCACACACTCGGACTCTGCGGACCACCACAGTATCTCGAATCCTATCGGATTACAGAGGAAACATCGACCTGCGAGCCGACGAACGATCTTGTGAACATCTAGGCGTTGGACCTCCGCGGTACGCTACCACCTCGCAAGTCATACCACACGCGGCCCTTTACTTCCGTGCTCATCGCAGATATTCCCCTTTACTCCAGCTAGCATACCAGACGACACATATCAGCGTGTCTTTTCAGCATAGGAGCGAGACACTTGCTAGTCACATCAGCAGCAAATTACCGACACAAGACATCACATATAGCCACACACACTCGACTTTGCGGGCCACCACAGTATCTGTAAATCTCTCGGACTACGGAGGGACACATTGACTTGTGAGCCAACGAACGAACTTGTGGACGTCTGGGCTCTAGACCTCCGCGGTACGTTACCACCTGGTAAGTCATACCAACGCCGGGCCGCCCTTTACTTCCGCGCTCATCGCAAGCATTCCCCTTCGTTCTAGCTAGCATACTAGACAACGCATATCAGCGCGTCTTTCCAGCATAGAAGCAAGACAGCTGCCTGCTAGCCATTACGGAAGAAACATCGACCCGCGAACCGACGAACGATCTTGTAAACATATAGTTTCCAGACCTCCGCAGTACGGCCTCCGCGTAAGTCATACCAGACGCCGCCCTTTACTTCCGTGCTCATCGGAAGTGTTCCCCTTCATTCCAGCTAGCATATCAGACGACGCATATTAGCGCCTCTTTTAAGCCTAGGAGCAAGACAGCTACCTGCTAGCCACATCAACAGCAAACCACACTCTCATCCGCCGCAAGAATGGCCGATGTCATAGACCTCTCATCCAATCCGTACGTCGCGCCCAAGGACGGACGCTGTTTGATCAATGAACTTCCCTCCGAACTCCTCGCACACATCTTCACCCTCGGGTGGACGCCAGAGCGCGACGAAGAGCCAGAGTCCGACGAGGACTTTGAGGACGTAGACTCCGACGATGACACATACTCCTCCGTCTCCTCGGAGGGAAGTACACCCCCACGCACCGAACAGGAGGAGGCCGAGGACAAGGAGCGACGCCTCCCCTTCAACGTGCTCGTCTCGCACGTCTGCGCACGCTGGCGCGCCGTCGCGGTCGAAAACCCGCTCCTCTGGGCACACATCCGCTTCGTCGGCTCTCCGCCGTACGACCGCGCGGCAACCTACCTGGAACGCGCGAAGGCGGCTCCGCTCGCGATCACCGTTGACCGCACGATCGACGATGCCGACGACTTCTCAATGTCGGACGACTCGTACGCGCCCGAGGACCACGACCCGGACCTGGCCGTCATCGAGGGCATCATGGAGCTCATTGTCCCGCACGTCGCGCACTGGCAGGCGCTGCAGATCATGGTCTCTTTCTACAAGCACATGCACTACGCGCTCGAAGCCCTGGGCGCCGCCGGCCCCGCGCCGCTGCTCGAGGTCCTCCAACTGTACCACTACGAGGATACGGACGAGCACCTCACGTTCAAGCTCCCCGAGCTGCGCGCACAGCCGTTCCGCCTCTTCGGCGGCGTCGCACCCCGTCTCACGCACGTCGCGCTCTGGGGTGTGCACGTTCCCTGGGACCGCGAGAGCTCCCCATACCTCACCGGGCTCACCGACCTCGAGCTCGCGTACCACGCGCGCGACGTCCGCCCAAGCCTTGCCGAGTTCGCGCGTATCCTGCGGGACTCGCCCGGGCTCCGCACGCTCACGCTTTGCCTCTCCTGCCCTGCCGGCACGCCCGACGAGTGGGAGCCCGGCATGCCGCTCACCACCACGCCCTCCGACGCGGGTATCATCGACCCAGAGGCGCTCGTGCCCCTTGCGCTCCCAGCGCTGACGGACCTCGTGCTCGCCTACCTCGAGCCCGCGTACCTGCTCGCGCTCCTGCCGCGTCTCGCCCTCCCCGCGCTCACCTCGCTCGCGCTCGACCTCGAGGACGAGGACTACTCGGAGCTGCTCAAGTACCTCGCCTCCCCGCGCTCGCGCCCACCGCCCTCCGCGTTGAGTGGGCCCGGGGTCTCCGGCGGTACCAACGCGCGCTCGATTCTGGCACACCTCACCGCGCTCAAGGTCGCAAGCATGCCCGCGAGCGAGGCGTGCGTGCGCGACGCGTATCGCGAGATGCAGGGGCTCGCCGCGCTCAACCTCAACGCGGACTTCCTTGACGCGTACTGGGTCGACCTGCTCTTCCCGCAGCCAAACGCCGGCGCCGGCGACGCGCAGGGCGAGCTGCTGCTCCCGCGCCTCGAGACGCTGACTACGACCGGGGTCGACGGGACGCAGATGCGGGAGCTCGTGGCGGCGCGCGAGGCGCGCGGGGCGCCGCTCCGGACGCTGTTGATGAACGAGGAGGACGACGTAGCGCACTCGGACGAGGTGTGGCTCGGGGAGCACGTTGAGCGCTTCGAGTACTTCGAAGGCTCTGACGACGAGGACATGGACGTCGACGGCGTGGAGGTGTTCGAGAACGACGAGGATGGCGACTGGGAGGACGAGGATGAGGAGATGGACGAGGATGACATCGACGATATCTTCGTCGTGCCGTTCTAAGCCCACCAGAGTTCCTGCACCGGTGATTGGGAGGTTGAGAAGCGTCTGGCGGGCGTAATTTGGTTTAGATACGCTGGCGAGCATGACGCACGGCGAGAAGGGTAATCGACAGCCGCACAGGTCCCCGTACGCCGTGTGGTGACGGTGGAGACGCAAAACTTATCACATAATGTATGAATATCCAATCTTCAATGCTAGCAGGGGAGCTTCCTAAGACCCTCAAACAATAGTACTTTGTGAATCTATATACTTCCTCGGCTGCCCGAGGAGTCACTGCGTGAGACTCTTTGCTCGCAGTAGGAAGTACGAGCCTGGCACCGTGCGTCCGCCTTTGTGTGCACTATCCCACGTCAGTCGACGTTCCCAGCGGTCCCCGCGGACGTTCCATTGGGAGCCAATATGATCGTTGGACGTTAGGATGGCACTCACGCACACGATCTCCAGGGCGCGCAGGTTCGTCACCTCCTGCAGCCTGGTAACCTCCTGCAGCCTGGTACATTCCTGGATCCGCTTAATTGCGCGCGTCCGTAGCCTTGGACGTGGCCTCAGGGTCTCAGGGTTCCAGAAAGGTTTGACGTGAGCGCAGTGCTGCAGCGTGGAGAAATGGGGCGGAGACGGAGAGGTGCCCGTGGGCTGTCGGGGAGCCGAGATGGCCGTGCGCAGCTGCAGCTTTACGGGTGCTGCGGAAAGAACGCCGTGTAAATGCTGGTGCGCGAGGTGCGGTTGTGCCTAGGCGTGAGACGGGGAGGAGTTTTTGGAAGTATGTATTTTCGCGGACGGCACCTGCCCTTGCTTGCCTAGATGCTTCCGCGCCACCCTCTCACCCGCACTCCAGGTACGTATGGGTCATCCTTGCTGCGGGAAAATGGTCCCGCGAGACGTATCACACATATTGGGGCATAATGAAATGCAGAGCTCGGTCCGTAGGCTTCCGTAGGGTCGAGGGCCATTCGCGCGGGCGGAGGATCGCAGAGATGAGAGATCGATCCGCCACCAAAGCTGTGCTGGTTCATCGGCGTGCCTCGGTAGAGTAGATAGTTCTGAGCAAGAAAATTTGCGCGAGGAGGTCAGTTCTAAAAGAAGACGTAAATTAACTCCGTGACAGCCAAGCCCAGAGCCTTTTCGGAGGCGGCGGGCAATGAGCGAACCAATTCATGTCCATCGATGTCGTAAAGCAGTCCTAGGTGTACATATATAAGCAGGAAGATTTAAATCCAAAGAAAAGCTCAAGAATACGTCTAAGGAGACGTACTTAAACCAACTGCTGGCGGCGGAAAGGAGACCAAAGAGCGGGAGGAACGAGATGAGCGACTAAAATTGTTTGGCGTTGAGTATAACTTCCCAATCCGGAAGGTTTAAAGCGCTCTCAGAACCGGACCGCTTTGACAGATAGACGCCCAATGTGGAAAAGTTGGGACGAGCGCTACGCGACCAATGCGATCGCGGCTCGAGCAGCTTCAGACCTTTCGCACTCACTCGCTCTAATACCACACTGATAACTATGGCACCACCTCCACAAGCGAGCTCAAGTGCAGCTCGGGGTACTAAGCGAAAGCGGGCAGAAAAGACGAGCACAAGGCCTCCGGTCAAGCGCGAGACCCCGGAGGAGCTGATCGGGAAGAAACTGGTGTGTACGCCCTTCCGTGACATTCGCACACGGGCCACAGGTTGCATGTGCTGAATGTGTGCAAGCATCACGGCGTGCAAGAGGTGCGCAAGGCGGCGAAGAAGGCGGCGGATTTCGAGCTTAGGAAGGTCGTGAAGAGGCTCAAGGCAGCGAGGTCGGTTTTGTAACTGCTGAATGAAATCACGGCGTCTTATAGGCTAGGATATCTGTAGAGGAGAAAAGCCTGTAAGAGGGAAAGCAAAGGATGACAGCCCTGAGGAGCTGGAATGCCAACTTGAGTTGCTGAAGGTACTGTACCTCAGGAATGCCAACGCTGCTCTTCCTCTCACTCTTGATTTCAGCAACTCGACCCCGAGCCATTTGCGAATACGGCATTGAAGACCAAGATCCTCAAGGACCGCTTGCTCTCCGAACACGAAGGCATCAAGGCTACGATAGCCGAGAAGTTGTCCCAGAATCCTGTGGAACCCTCACCACCGGGCTCTTCTGCTGCGAAGGTCCACAGCAGAGTGCTCAGTTCAAAGATCATCGCGGACGCTGTTCAGGCTATCATACAAGCGCTCAAAGAAATCCTGGACCCATCCATTGCGGTGGCCAAAGACGCTCAATTCGGGGAGGCAGACGAGGAAGAAGAAGCGGACTTCGACGCACGGCCTGTCAAGGGCAAGAAAGCACGGATCGCCCCTGCCAAAGAGGCGGATGAGGATGAGGAGGGTGACAGCGGTGATGAAGCGGACGCAGATGACGCAGGCTGGGAGTCCGGTACCATCGACGGCGGGGACGACGAGGACGGTGCAGGCTGGGAGTCCGGCTCCATTGACGACGGCGAGCTTCGGGTCGCGAACTCTTCCGACGAGGACGAAGACGCCGACGGGGAAGGCGACTCGAGCGAAGACGAGGACGTCCCCGTCGCAAAGCCAAAACCTAAAGCGGCCGCCAAACCGCCAGCCAAGGAGGCGCAACCCAAAACCAAAGTGGGCGAGTCGACGTTCCTGCCATCGCTCGCCGTCGGCTTCACGCGCGGCGACTCGGACGCGTCCGACCTCTCCGACGCAGACGACGCGCCCCGGAAGAACCGGCGCGGGCAGCGCGCGCGCAGAGCGTACGCCCCGTTTCAGCTGTCGCGTTCCCCCGCACATTCTCCGTATCTGACATTTGTTCCGCGTCCACAGGATCTGGGAGAAGAAGTACGGCAGGAACGCAAACCACGTCAAGAACGGAGCCCCGCCTCCCCAGGACCCGCGACAGCGGAACGGCAAGGGCGCGAAAGGTGGCCCTCCGCGGTCTGGCGCGCCCCCTCTTGCGAAGGCCCCCATCTTCAAGCCGCGCTCGACTGGTCCTACGCCTGCGCCCATCGACGGCGGCTGGCCGACGCGGACGACAGGTGCCCGCGCGGCAGTCGGCGCGAGTGCGCCCGCGCGCGGGAACGCGGGCGCGAGCGCGAAGAGCGACGATAAGCCGCTGCACCCGTCGTGGGAGGCGAAGAAGCGGATGAAGGAAAAGCTGAACCCGAGCATCATCCCTGGGGCTCAGGGAACGAAGATCAAGTTCTCGTAGGTAGTCCGTACCGGTGTACCGACCCGGTTGCTAGCGCACCATACCACTCGCCATTTTGGATATGCAGATCGTCGTGCTTGCGCGATCGCCGTCGTAGCAGCACGCGTTGTGAGCGAGTGAGAAAAAGCAGTTGAGATAGATAGGTGGGAATGCATATGTACAGGTAGATGAGTAGATGATGGTAACGTGCGCTTACGACGGTTGAATGAAGCAAGGTATACGAGGGGAAGATGATAGATGATGCAAGATGGGAGTAATAATGTAGTGATACAGCATGCTACAGAGCCGGAACCTGACCTCTAGGCAAAACATCGACGACGGACGTGCAAAAAGATAACGCAAGCACCAGCCCAGAGGGAGGTCAAGAGATACGGTACGTACAAGGAGCAAGAGGCAAGAGTTCGCAAGGGCTTGGCCACAACTAAAAACATGATACGCACGACGAAGGGCGGTGGAGACGCCGCTCACCCGCGTCGCGCGGAGCAGATATGTCGCTTCCCGTTGCCCTTTTGCAGGCGACACGCGCGCGAGCACCACATCTCGCCGCACTTCGGGCAGCATGGGAAGTTTGAGCCACTACGGCCACACGTCGCGCACGCGGTCTGCACCGCGAACATGGACGCGCGCTCGAGGCCTTCGAGGACTGGATGTAGTGTTTCTGACTTGCGGGAAAGCGAGGGCGGGAGCGGCGCCGCGACATGCACGGGTGTGGCAGGCCCGGCCGAGGATGGTGCGGTGGGGAAGTAATCTGATCCTGAGTACGATGACGGCGTACGGCAGATAGACGGAAGTGTGGGTGACGACGGCGCGTCGATTGGGGAAGAGGTCGTGCGTCGTCTGTGCTTGGGGGCCGGGGCACTCGCGCCACGAACGTGCGCTGTAGATAAGCGCAGTGGGGCGCGACATGGCGACGGTGGGGCCGACGGCATTGGTGAGGGAGCGACGCCGCCTGACGAGAGGAGGCTGAGCAGTCGCTCGCGTGGACTGCTCGTAGGTGCGAACGAGCCGACGAGATCCGACTCCGCAGTGGGGGTCATGCGGGTCTGGACGGCCGCTCTGGGGTTGGTCAGGACAGAGGAGAGCATCGAGGGGAGACGGGCACGCGTGCGCGTGCGTGGCTGGTCGAGCATCGTTGCAGAGGACGACGCACGGGCGCGGGGGATCGTTCGCGCCGCCGGGAAGTCCAGGCGGGCGATGCTGGGCTCGCCGACGGCGGTGGTCGACTTGGCCCGAACATGATGAGCCTTGGCTGGCTGCGACGCGGGCGGGGACGAGACAGGATCCGCTGGAGACTCAAAGGCAGGCAGCCGGGCCTGCTCCCGTACTGCGTCCGCGACGTCGGTGGGGGCAGGCGTATCTCGAGATGGAGAGTCGAAGGACGCGCTCACCGGCACCCCTGGAGCCGCAGGACTGGAAGCGACGGGCTTCTGGGCGGGTGTCGGGGTAGTCTCGGATGAGACGACTCGCAGTGCAGAATGCCTGCTTTTGCTTCTGCTGGTGCCGCCGCGAAGGCTATTGAACGACGGCTGGGGCGGTCGTGAGAGAGCCGTAATGAACCGAGAGTGCGGGGGAAACTTACCCAGCGGTAGCGGCCCGGTCGCGTTGCGGATGTAGGGTGGTCGTGAGCGAGCTGTGGCTGCAACGCGGTCTCGCACACGGTGGCGGACATGCGGATAACGCGTATGAGGAGGGATGAGAACGGGACGGGAGTGCGGAGGAGTCGAGAGGATGAGCAGGAGGATTTAAAGGAGGAGGCAAAGATCGAAAAGAGCGTCACACGACCGAGGCGAGCTCCGGGCGTCTAACCGTAAGCTTCCCCTGCGACGGGCGGGCGTCTGGCCCTGAATTGATCGAGCGATCCGTTCTGCCGCGACTCCGCGCTCGAGCCCCGATCGCCCAGCTCATCCTCCCCGCCGGCAAAACACCAGCTATCCTCGATAAAATGCAGAACGCGGGGAGAGAGCTGCGTCGAATGCTCCCAACGAACTCGCCCTTGAATTTTATACGAAAACTCACCGACGGCGCGCTCCAGATGCTCCAACAATCGCCGCCCTTTGCCATGCTCCAGCAGGCTCCAGTCTCCAGCGCGCCCCCCTTATCTGCGACGTCCAGCGCCGTACGTACAAACATGTCTACGGCTTCTGTCCTGTTGACCGCAGAACAGAACGAACGTTGTCGCCTTCGCGGTGCACGCAATTCTATTGGTGGACGGGTGGCACACGACCACTAATCTCTGCGCTAAGCGATAGCACGGGAACAGAGCAGATATTAATACGGTGACATCTGCGCTGGCGACACATCTTTCACAGAGGAGTATGCGAATGACCACAAACAGACAATATGATAACGAATGAGTGCGCCCACACGACTCGGGCAGCTCCTATCCGCCGATTGTGCTATCCGTCCCTCCGCCAATTAGGCATGCATCACGGAGTCTCTCCGCTAGACCCGGAGCTCCTCCTGAACGGGTGTGGTCTGCTTGCCTCGCGGGAGGCCTATGTGGAAATCACGCTACTCACAGCATCTCGGGGAGCACTTGCCGTCTTCTGCCGCAGTCTAGGTCGCGATCGCGATTTTACCCAAGTAGACGTCCTTCGACGTATTGTACCCGCGCTCATCGCCAGAAGACGAAATACGGCAGCCATCTCGCGGCGAACCCATCGCGTCCCATCGTTGTCCCATCTCTTGTCGAGAGGAACGGCCGGGCCGTTCGGGGGTCCGTCTTATGGGAACGAACGGATGGTTCTATGTGAATAATCCAGGGTACCCAAATTAGTGAGTCTTTACGATGGTAGGAGCACAGTTTGAATGTCAGTATCAGGATGATGACGGAGGACCCCTTGAGGCCCGTGAAAGTACTTACAGGGTCTGCTTGGGCTTAACAGGACATGCGTATAACACCATCCAACCAGCACCTGCTATCGTTAGGCACCATCTACTAGGCCGCGATTTTACTCAACTGGACGTCCTTCGACGGATTGTACCCGGGCTCAGCGCTCATCGCCAGAAGACGAAATACGGCAGCCATCTCGCGAATCCACCGCGTCCCATCGTTATCCCGTGCCATGCCGAGAGAAACAACGGTGCGGAGGCCCGTCTTATGGGAACTTCTGAGTCTACCCCTGCAGCTCAGACGTGCATGAGAATGGCATGTACAAACACCATCACTTGTGACAGCCGGTTCTGCAACGTTAGCCACTCCAGAAATATATCCCCTCTACGATACTCTGGGACAGTCCATCTTTCAGGGAAACCATTGGATATCTACTGCCTTATATCAGGGCCGTGTCTCGTGAAGGTAGTACGAGTCATCATGATCAGTATCGAGCTGAAGAGTGACAATCCAGAGTTCGTAGCCATTGCGCTGTCAGTACTACACGCAGTTGGTTCTATGAAGTGTTCAAACGTCCTGTGTATGATCATATCATCTCTCCATTTCCCTGTTTGATGTCAATGGAATGACGTGCATGATACGTTTTCTAAAGCATTTTTTGGATAATCTTGAACGCGGAACCTATAAAGTTGGTGATCAGAGGCGGCGTGGCGGAGGGGATGGAAATCTTGAGCTTTTGCTACAGTATTTACGAGAAATGCAACTGGCAGAACATCCTAGCAAGCAATCCCCGAATGATATAAGTCACCCCATGCATAGGCTACTAGAGAGAGAAACGCTATCCGGGGCGACTTACCGTCTTCTGCTGGATAGACATTTTGCCCAAGTCGACGACCTTCGATGTATTGTACCCGCCTATACCCGCCCAAGTACTGGCAAAGGCGAAATACGGCACTGGAGCTACATCTCGCGCACTACTGCCCATCGCGTCTCATTGTTGTCCCACCCCCGCCGAGAGGAACAGCCGTTCGAACTTCGAGAGCCCGTCTCATGAGAACGCCGTCACTATCGCCGTCCAGACGTGCATGAGAATGGAATGTATATGCAGTAATGGCACTAGCGATACAGATCATATGATATCCAGCACTAGTCGACGCGCCTCGGCGATCCTGTCACCAGGCCCGCACAACCCGCGCAGTTGTATGTATGTACTGTCCCCGGCCCTATGCTGGAACTCTACTCTAGTGTCATAGTCTGAGTATGCACCCAGGCCCTTTATTGTCCCCTCCGTCTTCGCCGCTGCCCTGGAGGTTGACAGTGATAGCCCCCTCTCTGCGAGGCTCACGCGCTCGCAGCGCGTCCGTGACAAGCGTGCGCATGCACACTCGTCGAGGCGCGGCGGCACTCGCGCGAACACCAGCGTTCGCCGCACTTCGCGCAGCTCGGGAAGTTCGAGCCCGCGCGGTGACAGTGCGTACACGTGCTCTGCACGCGGAAGCGCGAGGCACGCTCGAGATCGTCGAGCGACGGCAGCTCGTGCGCGAGCACGTTGTTGTGCATGCGCGGGGTTGCAGGCGCCTCCGACGACGAGGCCGTATCGAGCGAGTCGATCGAGGGGGTACGACTCGCCGAACGGTTGCGGGTGTAGGAGTGGGAGCGCTCCGAGGCCGAGGGGAAGGGTGGTGGGCTGGAGTCAGAGTCGGGCGAACGCGAGATGGGGGCGCGGTCGCGGAAGAAGCTCCGAGTGGGCGAGCGGGAGGGCCGCTCGTCGACGGGCGTGCTGCCCACGACGGTGAGGAGCGCGTCGCGCGCGGAGGAGAGGTAGTTGAACGACGGCGTCGCGTCGTGCGTCTCGAGGTCGATGTACGACAGCGCGGGGCTCTTTGGCGCGATGGGAATTGCGGGGCTCATCGGGGCCGCGACCCTGGGCGTGGACATGGTGCGGCCGCGGGCCATAGCGGGACGACCCTGCGTCTGGGAGTGGTGGTGGTGGTGGTGGCTGCTTGCGCCCTCGGGGGAAGCGCGCGCCTTGTCGCCCTGCACATGAGATCCGGCATTGAGTGGTGGTATCTTGCGGTGATCTGAGATCTCGCTCACCGTGCGCGACGGGGACAATCTGGCTTTGGATCCCAGAGAAGTTGTCGATCCCTTGTGCGTATGCACATGGCCATGTGGATGCGGCGAGGTGCCTGTTGTGTGCTGCGTTAGCTGGAAGCCTAGAGGAGGTGTTGGCCACACGTACCCTTGCAGCACAGGTGCGTCGACTCTGGGTCGGCACCGATCTCACGGAGGAAGTCCTCGAAGTGGCTTCGACGCGTCGAGTCGCCGGGCCAAGTGAGAGCAGCGCGCTGTGTAACA
>NW_007360325.1:1375370-1382135 GCF_000271585.1 Trametes versicolor FP-101664 SS1
ACAGGTCGCCCATGGCGACCATTGTTCCCGGAAGGCTGGTGGGATCCATTTGGGGTACGCTGTCGTAAGGCGTCCGATGTTCTGATGACGTGGTGACGTCGAGCAACTTGATGCTGTGAACGAAAGTTCGTTCGTCGCGGCTAGAGTAAAAAAGTGTAAGTGTACGCGAGTCCCACGACTCCCCGAATCCCGCAAGTACTCTGGACCGGGCTTGATTGCTCGGCGTACTCGCTGGATGGTGGGGGGTGGTAGAACTCTGCCCCCACCAGGCGCCCGAGGCCCGAACCTTCGGGCGCCGTACGCTTACGTACGATACATGAATGGCGGTATCTAATCTACGGGCGCCTAGATGCGCTAGTTCTCCGCGATTCCCGGAGAACACCTTCTCCTACTGAAGTGGACGTTCCCGTCCAGGCACTAGGGAGTGCCGGTAGTAAGTAAGAACCGTCGGGTTCTTACAGGAGGACGGCCGAAATCTAGCATTTCAGATAGATTCTTTTCCAGATTGGTCCGTATCACAGGGCACCACGTAATAATGCAGGCTGTATATCAGCGGGGCCAGACGACGTGTGGCCGCTCACTTCAAGGGTCAGCGTGCGTTGATCGAATGCATAGCCGATTCCGCACATACGGGGCAAAAGACTCGCCGAGCACCGCTGCGCCGCCGCGCCGGCATAGCATAGCTCAACCAGCTTGCGCACAAACTGCTTCGTAATGGTTTATTCTGCCTGAGGACGCTCAAACTCATGCTCATGACGAACTTGACGGAATGGGCCAAATTTGGACATTGGTGTGGTTCGAAGCGCTCACCGCCGTGCACCGGACGCGCCAGCACGGCCGACAGCCTTCCACTCCCACACAACCATCTCGCCCGGCTTCACATTTCACCGCCGTTCTCTGGGCTACCCCGTCGACTTGATATCAATAATTAGCAATGAATGTAATCTAGTACGGCGGTCTGAACCGCCTCTAACTTCAACCGTTTGCCTCGATCCGACCACCCGCCTACCCTGCGCAAAGCACCCGCCAGTACGCAACCAGCTCAGTCCACCTCCTCTTCGCTCCCCAATCTAGATGTAGACTCGATTGGGTCGGGATCGGTGAGCTCGCTGTCGAACTCGGGCGATAAGTCGAACTGAGTGATGTCATCGTCCAGTGCATACTCCTCGACCTCCTCCCGCTTCGATGCCGGCTCGCCGCCGCTGCCACCGCTGGTACCATCTGACCCTGGGAGCACGAAGGGCATGCTTGTGATGCCGCGCCTCGGCCGCTTCCTGCGCACCCTAGGGTCTGCGTCTGAAGCCCGTGCTCGCCGCTTCTTGGTATCCCGCCGCTGGCCCCTCTGGATCTTCGACTTTGATGTCGACGGGCGGCCGACATACTGCATGTTGCGCGGGTGGTAGTATCTTGCACGAGCGGCGGCTCTGGTCCGAGCAGCTACTCTAGCGGCGGCGGCTTCCGCTGCCTTCACCTTCAGCGCCGGCAGGAGATGAGGGGTAGGGTGGATGCTCTCAGGATCACGGGCGGCGTTGACTTGGTCCTCGTGCGATGTGGGTTCGAAGCGAAGCTTGTCGGGGTGCCAATCCGGCAGAAGGCACCGCCGATGAAGCTCGGCGAGCATCAAGGAGCCGCCACGGATGTTGGCGAGGTCTGTGAACGGGATCATCGACGGCCACCCGACAATCTTCTGACCGCCCTTGATGACGATGTCGGAGGCGTAGCAACGTGGAGCATATCGCATCCGCGTTTGCGCGCCGTCGGATGCCTTGTCTGCACAGCCAGGTAAGTGTGCAAGCCCCAAGTCACCATTAGATGGGATTCACTCACCTATTCCGCTATTCAAGTAGCTTCGTATCATGTCCTGGCGACGTTCACGTACCCAACACGGGTCTGAGTCCCCCTCGTCGGTCCGTGGTTGCGGATTGAATGGAATGGTGTGCAGCGTCGAGGACATGTCACGGCAAGGGTGAGTTGAGGGGGAGGGGGATGTGCGAGAGAAGAAAGATGCTGACCCCGCGTGTGCAACATACATATGAGCGTGCGCCGGCAGGTACAAACAGGCGAGTGCTGAGTTGATTTCTGTAGAGCCGAGTTTGAATTGACTCGGATGTGTTACAAGGCCCGGGTTGCACACGCACACATCGACAGGAGCCGCGCGCATGCCGCAGAGCTGATGCTTCTCAGTGCCGAAAGGCGATGTGATCTCGCCTTCAACGACGAGGTGCTGTCCGATAACAATGGAAGCGACAGGATGCTCCTTCCGGCGTATGGGAGCACGTATACGCACTGCTCCGAGCTTACTACCGGTAAATGTCTCGTCTGCGATCTTTGTCTTCTTTGCGGCATGGCTCATGCTCCCCCGTACTTCTCGCTTTCACAGTGTACTTATGTACTTAGTATCAGTCGATAGGAGAGGCCAGTGTGTGCACATAGGGATGAACAGCAGCCCGTCCAGGACCTGCCCCAAATGCCCCAAATGCCTGGACTCCAATACAAAGATGCGATCTTTCGAAGCGGCCGAGGCAATCATATCCGCTCACTCCGACACCCGCTCCGCAACCTATGTCACGGCTCATTAGCTGAGTTCCTCTCGCATAGCGGTTTGGATGCGATGTTCGAAAGCGCAACGGCGTAGCGCTGTTACGCTGCCGCTCGCGAACCGGTTTCTTCGCGACCTCGGTCCGCACGGAAGTCAAACTCCCGGGGCAAATTGTCCGTCTTGGCTGCAGTCCTCGCAGCCTGTTCACACTGTGAGCCGCAGTGGTATGGTACGTCTCCGTGGCACATTTGTGCAGGCTGTATGTATTATATTTGTATTCCTTGCTGCATAACCTCTAGGGCAATGTACACCATGAAATCAATGACATCTGCTCTGCATGTACCAAGATACACATCTCTTCCCATTTGAAATATTGTTCCCATGTGTGCACTTGACCTGCAAGCGATTCGGTGCAAGGGTTCGCGGTGCCCGAGGACGTGCGTACCGGAAGTTCTCGCTTGCGGGAGGAGATCAAGTTGAAACATGATTGTAACCTTGTCCCTCACGGCATGCCCGCTCGCCATCTGACGTCCAGTCGCACGAGAAGTCCGTATTCCCGGGTTCTGATACTTTTGAAGCCGAGTCACATAAACCTCTGCAGATCTACCAAGGAAGCAGGCGTGCACACACACACAATGGGACAGCTAGTGCTCCTAAGGTATATTGCGGTACATAGTACAATGGTGTACCACAACCAGTACTTCGAATTGGCGCACCCACAGCTGCTGCGCTCGCAAGCGGGTGAGAAATCACACAATATAGGCGCATCGGAGGGGCCGTAAGGGCGGATGAAACAGGGCATGAAGCGCAGCCGGTGGGGGTGAGAACGGAGACGGGAGCATCGCGGGACGCCCGAGCACGATCTCGTCGGATGGAAACGTTGTGGCTGCCGAGGTATGCCAGGTTTCTAGGCACTCGGAAGCGTGAGGAAAGGCGGGGAGTCGAGTAGACGATCCAGGAACCACAGATCCAAGATACACAACAACGATCTCCAGGCAGCCGCGCAAGCGTCGTCTGGAGAATCGAGGACACGTCCGCGGTGCACAGCACTCGATTCGCTTGGTCGGCGCTCCGTAGATCGCACCAGACCGAGTGTCTTCTCTAGACGGTAGACCAGGGACGGTGCCGCCGCCTTGCGAGCAGCACTGCATGCACCAACACTTGTTAGACCATGCGGAATTAGTGCTGACGTGCGTACCTGCTTCTGGGTCTCTGAGCTCGACGGCCGCCTGTAAGGCTGTATGCGAGGGACCGATGTGCATCCTTTCCTTGCATGCGACGCAGCAGCACGGGTGCCGTCTCGCCGAAACCTGACGAGTCAATAGACATGCTCATCAGCGGACACCCAGCGGCACGCAGATGTGTTCGTTCCAGACTTACGACGAGGCAGCGCTGTCAGGAAGCTATCTGTGCCGTGTCTTATTTCGGCGTTGGCTACATCCTGACGACGCGGCGCACTTGCGACGCAGCCGACGCCCGTGGGATTCGGGAGGGTGTAGGGCCGAGTGCGCACCTCCTGGTGATCGCCGTGGGGTATGCCTTTGAGCGCGAGGCGACACTGCACGTACACGAGTGAGTACATGGGAACTTGGGACCCGTACGTACACGAACTGGAGCGGAGAGTTTGCCGTCCCGGCTCATGCACACTGCATGTGTTGCTGCACCAGTATCTTCAAGCTTCCAGGTTATTTCGACAGCGCATACGGGCGCGACGCGGTGCCCCGCACCTGCCCATGCACAAGTTTGTCAGTATGTGGTTCCGGCTCCTCGAGCATGCAGGCAGTTTCGTATTGCGGTGCATGTACGTAGAACAGGTGATGGTCGCCTCAAGTCGACGCGTGCACGACCGCTTCGCTCACAAGCGGAGAAGAACACCCTGGTTACACGATATGAGCGGGCATGGAGGCGGGCGAGACATGCCACAAAGCGTAGCCGATAGCAGCGGGAATAGAGACGGGAGTATCGCGGGAGCTCGAGTACCACTTGATCAGACGCAAACGTCTGGCTGGCCGACGTTCGTGGGCTGTCCAACCGTATGGAGGCGAGGTGGTCGAGCGGGCGATGCGGGAGCCGCATATCCAATCGCAACGGTGACGACTTGTAGGGCGGCGCAAGTGTCGTCCGTTGAAGCCGCGGGCGCCGCCAAGATACCCCGCAGTCAAACGGCCGCTTTGACGTCCCCTATGCACACCAGACCGTGTCCCCTCGACAGACGAAGAACACCGTCACCACACGAGCATCTGTGTACACACACACCCGGCAGTAAACAGAACCGAGAGCCTCCATCCCTACGCGAGGAAGCGGGTGTGTCTTCCCTGCTTGCGATGCCTTCGTAGTCCCGCACCAACGCCGCCATTACGCGCGATCCATCTGAAACCTGACGGCTCCGTGTCCATGCTCGTCAGCGGACACGAAGCGGCGAATTTCGTCCAAACTTACGAGGGAGCAGCGTTGCGCGGGCGCCGTGACCACCGTGCCTCTGCGCCCGTGCTTATTCCGGCTTCGTATCGAGGGCGCACACCGGGCGCGCAGCCGACGTCCACGGTGCGGGGCCCGAGTTGCCAACGCTTCCAGGGCATGGCCATGGCGCATGCTCGGGTCGACGGCGCTGCAAGAGCGCGCGGGGTGAATGTGTGCGACGTTGACGCGCCGTGGATACCGGTACATACGTGGACTGTACGGAGGCCAGGTCATCCCGGCTCGTGCGCATCGACGATTCACGGCGGCTTCGAGGGTGGATGCGGGCAGAGCGGAGTGCCCCGTGCCCCCGCGCGCAGAAATTCGTCAGCGAGCCGCGGAGCACATCCCGTGGGCCGCTCAAAATACGATGCAAGGCGTCCACTATCCTTCGCGCATAGGCTCTGGGCATTTCAGCATGATCTGGACACAATGACGAAAAATGAATATGTGTCCCCTTCGACCGAAACTAATGAATCGGGCGTACCTCCGTCGGTTCGCCTCCGCGGGGCGCATCGTTTGGACGGCGAGCCCTCATGAACAGTTCCCACAAGCCCCTGCCCTTGCGGGCGCGCTCGACGACTTTCACTTTTCGACCAATGTTGGCGGGTCGATCTCGAGCACGCCGCCGGGACCCAATACGAGACTCGTCGCCCGCCTTCGACGCTACCAGACACGGTGCATCGTGTGTGCACGATAGCACTAGCGCACGCACGAAGACGCAGCACGCGGCCTGCAAGCACAGCGAGCCAAATACGGGTCAATTTCGGCTCATTTGGGGGATGAAGCCGGTAGAATCGCGCGTACCTCTGCTATCCCGGCTCTGCGGGACGTGTCCTTTCGACTGCGGGCACCCCGGAGCGTTTCCCGCAGGCCCTTGCATTTGCGGGCGATTCCGACGACTACGAAATTTCGTCTTTTGGCGGCGGGACATGGCCTCGCGCATGTCTCCGGCACGGTGCACCACATACGAGAACCCGTCGGCAGCCTTCGGCACTCTCTGGGATGGTGCAATATGCTCGAAAGACTGCACCGTTGCACGCCCGAGGACGCAGCGTGAGTTCCGCACGCACAGCGCCATCTGGAGACCGAAATCCGGGTCATTTTCGGCCGATGACGGGGCTGAAACCGGTAGATCGTACATACCTCCTTCAGTTCGCCCCCGCAGGACGTGTCCTCTCGACGGCGAGCGCTCAGGGACGTTTCCCGCCAGCCCTGCCAATTGCGAGCGGATCCGACGACTTTCATTTTTTTCGTCTTCCTGCCGCGCCGCGACCTCGAATGTCGAGCTCGTCCCTGGCACCCCAAAACGAACCTCGTCGGCTGCCCTCCACAATCGCAGGACCGGTGCGGAACGGTCAAACGCCGCCGCCGTCGCACGCATGATGGCGCAGCACGCGTCCTGCGCACGGAATAACGGATACGGGGTCAGAAAATGCACGCACGGCGGAGAGGAGCGGGCACCCAACCGATCGGTGTGCGACCGGAGCCTGCGAGCGCGGCCGCCGTGCGTACGCGACGCCTCCGTCTGAAACGCGCGTCGCGGGCTGCAGCACCTGGGCGCCGGCCGTGGACTCTTCCCGCGACGCGGGCGCACGGGCGCACGGACGCACGTCCGGATGCGCTGCCAGCGGTCTCCATGCCGCCGTCGCGTCGCGGTGGTCCGGGGATCGTGCCAGCACCGACGTCCCCGCGTCGCTTCGCTCGAGGTCCGTGCGCGCGCTGTTTTTTGTCGTACTTGAGCTGCGTGGGCGTCCGCGGTGAGCTGC
>NW_007360325.1:1382155-1384497 GCF_000271585.1 Trametes versicolor FP-101664 SS1
GTCGAGCTCGTCCCTGGCACCCCAAAACGAACCTCGTCGGCTGCCCTCCACAATCGCAGGACCGGTGCGGAACGGTCAAACGCCGCCGCCGTCGCACGCATGATGGCGCAGCACGCGTCCTGCGCACGGAATAACGGATACGGGGTCAGAAAATGCACGCACGGCGGAGAGGAGCGGGCACCCAACCGATCGGTGTGCGACCGGAGCCTGCGAGCGCGGCCGCCGTGCGTACGCGACGCCTCCGTCTGAAACGCGCGTCGCGGGCTGCAGCACCTGGGCGCCGGCCGTGGACTCTTCCCGCGACGCGGGCGCACGGGCGCACGGACGCACGTCCGGATGCGCTGCCAGCGGTCTCCATGCCGCCGTCGCGTCGCGGTGGTCCGGGGATCGTGCCAGCACCGACGTCCCCGCGTCGCTTCGCTCGAGGTCCGTGCGCGCGCTGTTTTTTGTCGTACTTGAGCTGCGTGGGCGTCCGCGGTGAGCTGCACGCTCCATCCTCCCTCTACCCACCGCTCTTCTCCCCCTCGTCCTGGTCTTTCGCGACATGCACCGGACGATGGCGGGAGCTGTCCCCCATCGGTGCGTGCTCTCGACGCCGCTGTAGGCCCTTCGTCCCGCGCCCGTCACCATCCAGAGCAGCTGCAGAGATGCGGCGCAGAGTCAGCATGTGCACTTCATGCGACACCGGGTACGTACTGTTCGTTCTCAACCTTGCGGGATGTGCTGCTAATGCGACGGAAGTCCTGGTGCATGCAGATACAACTCGTCTACAGACGTCATCGTTTGCTGCACTCGAGGTAAGCGCTGCAGTCCTCATGCCCAGTGACCAGCGGACTCAATTCTATCACAGGCTGACTCCCGTGCACGCAGGCGGGCCCTTGAACGCGAAGACCGCCGGGCTTGCACGAAACGTCGCAGATGGGTGTCTGGGTGGGCGACGAGGCGGAGGGGAGTTCGGAGCCGCGGGTCAGGTAGGACGTAGGACGCGAGCGCGGACCATCCGCCGCGCGACGCACTGTACGTTTGCGAGCTTGGCGTGAGCGGCCACGAGGCCCACGCAAAGCTTCGTGGCTTTTACACGCCTTTCCTCGACTCTGACGGTGCGTACACTCGGAGAGCGGGTGTGTGCTGTTCAAGACGAGCCTGTCGGCGTGTTCGCGGGACCACGCGTGGTGCTCTTGAATGCCCCGTGAGACTGTAAAACGCACACGGGCATGTGGTGGACGATTGATGCCGCGGTACGACGTCAGGGCAAGCCGTAACGCATGTTTTACCGTAATCTGCAGCTGCAAAGCGATGAGACATGTCAAAAATATTTTCCCGCTCGACTCACGCTGAGACTCGCCATTCCCATTCGTCCTGATCATGGAACATTCATAGCATCGGTTGGGAATGCACTCGCGGCGGCGTTGACAAGCGGGGGCGAGAACATGTTCGAGGGGCGCTTGTGGCGGGCGCCGTCCGGCGTACGCGCAAGGATTTTTGGCGTACATCGCGGGTATCGCTACACATCGCCAGGTGCACCCTTGAAGCACTACATATCACGCTGGGCGGTCGAGACGGCCAGTCTAGCGGGCGCGGTGTGCTAATTTGTGATCGGAGGACCTGTAATACCGGCACTGTCAGCGCAGTTTGCGCCAGAATGAGATGGGAATGCCTCACGCAAAAGAGAGGTACTGTATCTAGTGCATCGCAAAGAGTTCGCGCGCGCAAACGCAGGACTCGCGCGTGTAGAAGGCCCAGAGATCCGTCCGAGGCTCAAAAAGGCGCCGGCACTTGGACGACGTGCAGGGCGGGGGATGCGCGGGGCGGCTTCGCGGATGTGGAGACGCCATCAAGATACAATGATTAACGGACTCCGAGCTTGGCGGGAGGTGCGCACCAAGACGGGCGCGGGCGCGGGGCGTGTGTGCACAGGCAGCCGCATTCGTATTTGGCGCATGACCATGGCTCCATACCGCGAACGGTTACAGGGGCGTGTCGGGGCGACGCATACACGCCATTTGGGCGAGCTACACGCCGGATTTGTGCACTCGTCCGGCGGGAAGGTGCAAAATACGCGTTTCTAGGGCTGTAAATGCGCTGCTGTGAGCGGAGCTGTGGCAGGGCGGAGGTGAGAACACACATGATGTTCGATTAGTGCATTATCCAAGTACTTGTCGCACCCGCCAGACGAGATGACGGGACGGGCGAGGGGGACGAGGGAGGGGAGGACACAGGGCATCTGGGAGGGGCGAGCGGCTGGAGGTGGGGGAGCGCAGACGAGGACCGCGAGACGAGTGTGCGATCGACGTGAATTGAGTGTCGAGCGAGCGGCGAGCGGCGGAATAGGCGCTGGCGCA